>NC_135808.1:57661888-57902579 GCF_964213995.1 Mustelus asterias
AGAGACAGGGAGAGGCAAAACCTGGGTCACACTGTCTGAGACAGAGTCAGAACGTGGGACACACAGTCAGAGACAGAGAGAGTCAGAACAGGGTCACACTGTCAGAGACAGAGAGAGACAGAACCTGGGTCACACTGTCAGAGACAGAGAGAGACAGAACCTGGGTCAAACTGTCAGAGACAGAGGGAGTCAGAACCTGGGTCACACTGTCTGAGACAGAGAGAATCAGAACCTGGGTCACACTGTCTGAGACAGAGGGAGTCAGAACCTGGGTCACACTGTCTGAGACAGAGAGAGTCAGAACCTGGGTCAAACTGTCAGAGACAGAGGGAGTCAGAACCTGGGTCACACTGTCTGAGACAGAGAGAATCAGAACCTGGGTCACACTGTCTGAGACAGAGAGAGTCAGAACCTGGGTCACACTTTCAGAGACAGAGAGAGTCAGAACCTGGGTCACACTGTCAGACACAGAGAGAGTCAGAGCCTGGGTCACACTGTCAGAGTAAGGAGTCTAACAGCACCAGGTTTAATTCCAACAGGTTTATTTGGTAGCAAACGCCACTAGCTTTCGGAGCGCTACTCCTTCGTCAGGTGAGTGGGAGATCTGCTCATAAACAGCAAACAGGGCATGTAAAGACACAACCTCAATTTACAGAATAATGAATAATGATTGGAATGCGAGTCTTTGCAGCTAATCAAGTCTTAAAGGCTTCACGGGCAGTCGGCCGCTGATATTCGGGTAAGCGTTCTCCAAGGTGGCCTTCACGACACACGACAGCGCCGAGTCGCTGAGCAGAGACTGATAGCCAGGTTCCGTACACATGAGGACGGCCTCAACCGGGATCTTGGGTTCATGTCACACTATCTGTAACCCCCACAACATTGTCTGTACCTTTAAGACTTGATTAGCTGTAAACACTTGCATTCCAATCATTATTCATTATTCTGTAAATTGAGTTTGTGTCTTTATATGCCCTGTTTGCTGTTTGAGAGCAGATCTCCCACTCACCTGACGAAGGAGCAGCGTTCCAAAAGCGAGTGGCGTTTGCGAATAAATAAACCAGTTGGACTTTAACCTGGTGTTGTTAGACTCCTTACTGTGTTTACCCCAGTCCAACACCGGCATCATCACACTGTCAGAGACAGAGTCAGAATCTGGGTCACACTGTCTGAGACAGAGAGCGACAGAACCTGGGTCACACTGTCTGAGACAGAGAGAGACAGAACCTGGGTCACACTGTCAGACAGAGAGAGAGTCAGAACCTGGGTCACACTGTCAGAGACAGAGTCAGAACCACGGTCACACTGTCAGACACAGGGAGAGTCAGAACCTGGGTCACACTGTCTGAGACAGAGAGTCAGAACCTAGGTCACACTGTCTGAGACAGAGAGAGTCAGAACCTGGGTCACACTGTCTGAGACAGAGAGAGTCAGAACCTGGGTCACACTTTCAGAGACAGAGAGAGTCAGAACCTGGGTCACACTGTCTGAGACAGAGAGAGTCAGAGCCTGGGTCACACTGTCAGAGTAAGGAGTCTAACAGCACCAGGTTTAATTCCAACAGGTTTATTTGGTAGCAAACGCCACTAGCTTTCGGAGCGCTACTCCTTCGTCAGGTGAGTGGGAGATCTGCTCATAAACAGCAAACAGGGCATGTAAAGACACAAACTCAATTTACAGAATAATGAATAATGATTGGAATGCGAGTCTTTGCAGCTAATCAAGTCTTAAAGGCTTCACGGGCAGTCGGCCGCTGATATTCGGGTAAGCATTCTCCAAGGTGGCCTTCACGACACACGACAGCGCCGAGTCGCTGAGCAGAGACTGATAGCCAGGTTCCGCACACATGAGGACGGCCTCAACCGGGATCTTGGGTTCATGTCACACTATCTGTAACCCCCACAACATTGTCTGTACCTTTAAGACTTGATTAGCTGTAAACACTTGCATTCCAATCATTATTCATTATTCTGTAAATTGAGTTTGTGTGTTGAAATGCCCCGTTTGCTGTTTGAGAGCAGATCTCCCACTCACCTGACGAAGGAGCAGCGTTCCAAAAGCGAGTGGCGTTTGCGAATAAATAAACCAGTTGGACTTTAACCTGGTGTTGTTAGACTCCTTACTGTGTTTACCCCAGTCCAACACCGGCATCATCACACTGTCAGAGACAGAGTCAGAATCTGGGTCACACTGTCTGAGACAGAGAGCGACAGAACCTGGGTCACACTGTCTGAGACAGAGAGAGACAGAACCTGGGTCACACTGTCAGACAGAGAGAGAGTCAGAACCTGGGTCACACTGTCAGAGACAGAGTCAGAATCTGGGTCACACTGTCTGAGACAGAGAGCGACAGAACTTGGGTCACACTGTCTGAGACAGAGAGAGACAGAACCTGGGTCACACTGTCAGACAGAGAGAGAGTCAGAACCTGGGTCACACTGTCTGAGACAGAGAGTCAGAACCTAGGTCACACTGTCAGACACAGAGAGAGTCAGAACCTGGGTCACACTGTCTGAGACAGAGAGTCAGAACCAAGGTCACACTGTCTGAGACAGAGAGAGTCAGAACCTGGGTCACACTGTCTGAGACAGAGAGAGTCAGAACCTAGGTCACACTGTCTGAGACAGAGAGAGTCAGAACCTGGGTCACACTGTCTGAGACAGAGAGAGTCAGAACCTGGGTCACACTGTCTGAGAAAGAGTCAGAACCTCGGTCACACTGTCAGAGACAGAGAGAGTCAGAACCTGTGTCACACTGTCTGAGACAGAGGGAGACTGAACCTGGGTCACACTGTCTGAGACAGAGGGAGACTGAACCTGGGTCACACTGTCTGAGACAGAGAGAGTCAGAACCTGGGTCACACTGTCAGAGACAGAGTCAGAACCTGGGTCACACTGTCTGAGACAGAGAGAGGCAGAACCTGGGTCACACTGTCTGAGACAGAGAGAGTCAGAACCTGTGTCACACTGTCTGAGACAGAGGGAGACTGAACCTGGGTCACACTGTCTGAGACAGAGAGAGTCAGAACCTAGGTCACACTGTCTGAGACAGAGAGAGTCAGAACCTGGGTCACACTGTCTGAGACAGAGAGAGTCAGAACCTGGGTCACACTGTCTGAGAAAGAGTCAGAACCTCGGTCACACTGTCAGAGACAGAGAGAGTCAGAACCTGTGTCACACTGTCTGAGACAGAGGGAGACTGAACCTGGGTCACACTGTCTGAGACAGAGAGAGTCAGAACCTGGGTCACACTGTCAGAGACAGAGTCAGAACCTGGGTCACACTGTCTGAGACAGAGAGAGGCAGAACCTGGGTCACACTGTCTGAGACAGAGAGAGTCAGAACCTGTGTCACACTGTCTGAGACAGAGGGAGACTGAACCTGGGTCACACTGTCTGAGACAGAGAGAGTCAGAACCTGGGTCACACTGTCAGAGACAGAGTCAGAACCTGGGTCGCACTGTCTGAGACAGAGGGAGGCAGAACCTGGGTCACACTGTCTGAGACAGAGAGAGTCAGAACCTGGGTCACACTGTCAGACACAGAGAGAGTCAGAACCTGGGTCACACTGTCAGAGACAGAGAGAGTCAGAATCTGGGTCACACTGTCAGTGACAGAGAGAGTCAGAACCTGGGTCACACTGTCAGACACAGAGAGAGTCAGATCCTGGGTCACACTGTCTGAGACAGAGTCAGATCCTGGGTCACACTGTCTGAGACAGAGTCAGAACCTGGGTCACACTATCAGTGACAGAGAGAGTCAGAACCTGGGTCACACTGTCAGACACTGAGAGAGTCAGATCCTGGGTCACACTGTCTGAGACAGAGTCAGAACCTGGGTCACACTGTCAGTGACAGAGAGAGTCAGATCCTGGGTCACACTGTCAGACACAGAGAGAGTCAGAACTTGGGCACATTGTCAGAGTCAGATTGAGAGGCAGGATCTGGGCCTCATGGTCTGACAAGGTGCAAGGTGAACTGTCATGTGTAACAGAGACTGATGTTGATAATACTCTTTATTCAGTGTTCAACCTCCCTGAGTGCTGATGTTGCTGAGAGCCTGATTGTACATTTCATTTACAGAGTGGTTTTTCAGATACTGCTGACACTGGACATGCTTGAGGGAATTCTGACCAGCCCCTTCAAACCAGCAGCATTTTTATATCTATTTTTACATTTCTGCTGCCAACCTTGCAGCTTGTTTTATTGATGCAGAATTCCCACCCTCTTTGTTGAATTCCAATGAGATGTTTATGAAATTACTTCTCCATACATCCCGCCTTTCAGACTTTTCACATCTCTGAGCACGAGGCACAGATAATTGTCTTCTATTTGGCAAAGTATTCTCAACATTTTCACTTATAGAAATGAACAAGTTAGTGAAAATGCCAGGTGCTCTCCCCTTATGTTGACTCACAGTGAGGTTTTTGCAAGAAACGGGATGGGAGGTGCAGGGGAGCATTTGCATTTAAGGATTAGAAAGAATTTTGTACGTTATTCCCAGACCTAGAAAACAAACTGTTCTTTCCTTATCTGTTGCAGGTTGTTAAATCAATTTGCTTCCTTCACATGCCTGTATAAATTTCTTTTTTAATGTCATATTTTTAATGAAAAAGGCAAGGTGCAGATTTGTTTCATAATTTCTTTAGTTCCGTATATTCCTATGTCTTTACTATGAAAACTCAATCACCATTTGTTTATGTGTACATGCGTGCATACTAAACATATGAATTAGGAGCAAGAATAGGCCACTTGGATCTTTGAGCCTGCACTGCCATTTAATAAAACCATGGCTGGTCTGATTGTAACCATAACCCCACATTCCTGCCAATCCCCGATAACATTTCACTCCCTTGTTTATCAAGAATCTATCTCGCTCTGCCTTAAAACTATTCAAACACTACCTTTGGAGGAAGAGAGTTCCAGAGACTCACCAACCTCTGAGAGAAACAAAATCTCCTCATCTTCGCCTTAAATGAGCAAAAACCTATTTTTAAACAGTTCTAGATTGTCTGACAAGAGGAAACATCCTCTCCACACCCACCCTGTCAATACCCCTCAGGATCTTAAAGGTTTTGATCAAGTTGCCTCTTATTCTTCTAAACTCTAGTGGGTACAAACCTAACCTCTCTAACCTTTCCTCATAAAACAACCCACCCATTCCTAGTGTTAGTCCACCAAACCGTCTCTTAACTGCTTCTAACACATTTACATCCTTTCTGAAATAAGGTGAATAGTTTACACAGTACTCCAGGTGTAAGATCACCAATGCCCTATACAACTGAAGCATAATCTCCCTACTTTGTGATCAGCTCCCCTCACAATAAATTATAAGAAACCTTTCCCAATTACTTGCTGGATCTGGGGACTATCCTTTTTTTGCTTCATGGACTAGGACTCCCAGATTCCTCTGCACCTCAGATCTCTAATCTCTCACAAATTAGATAATAAGCGTTTTTTAAATTCTTCCTGCCAAAATGGGCAATTTGACATTTGCCCACATTATACTCCATTCGCCAGCATTTTGCCCACTCACTTAACCTTAATCTATGTAGGGAAACGTCACCCCCCCTTACCCAGTACAGTTAAACCTCACTCCCCCTTACCCAGTACAGTTAAACCACACTCCCCCTGACTCAGTACAGTTAAACCACACTCCCCCTTACCCAGTACAGTTAAACCACACTCCCCCTTACCCAGTACAGTTAAACCTCACTCGCCCTTACCCAGTACGGTTAAACCACACTCCCCCTTACCCTGTACAGTTAAACCACGCTCCCCCTTACCCTGTACAGTTAAACCTCACTCCCCCTTACCCTGTACAGTTAAACCACACTCCCCCTTACCCAGTACAGTTAAACCACACTCCCCCTTACCCAGTACAGTTAAACCACACTCCCCCTTACCCAGTACAGTTAAACCTCACTCCCCCTTACCCAGTACGGTTAAACCACACTCCCCCTTACCCTGTACAGTTAAACCTCACTCCCCCTTACCCAGTACAGTTAAACCACACTCCCCCTTACCCAGTACAGTTAAACCACACTCCCCCTTACCCAGTACAGTTAAACCTCACTCCCCCTTACCCAGTACAGTTAAACCACACTCCCCCTTACCCAGTACAGTTAAACCTCACTCCCCCTTACCCAGTACAGTTAAACCTCACTCCCCCTTGCCCAGTACAGTTTAACCACACTCCCCCTTACTCAGTATAGTTAAACCACACTCCCCCTTATCCAGTACAGTTAAACCACACTCCCCCTTACCCAGTACAGTTAAACCACACTCCCCCTTACCCAGTACAGTTAAACCTCACTCCCCCTTACCCAGTACAGTTAAACCTCACTCCCCCTTACCCAGTACAGTTAAACCTCACTCCCCCTTACCCAGTACAGTTAAACCACACTCCCCCTTGCCCAGTACAGTTAAACCACACTCCCCCTTACCCAGTTCAGTTAAACCACACTCCCCCTTACCCTGTACAGTTAAACCTCACTCCCCCTTACCCAGTACAGTTAAACCACACTCCTTCTTAAATAGTACAGGAAAATCTGACTCCCCCCAACTCAATATAGTTTAACCTCACTCCCCCTTACTCAATACAGTTAAACCACACTCCACCTTACCCAGTACAGTTAAACGACACTCTCCCTTACCCAGTACAGTTTAACCTCATTCCCCCTTACTCAATACAGTTAAACCACACTCCCCCTTACGCAGTTCAGTTAAACCACACTCCCCCTTACCCAGTACAGTTAAACCACACTCCCCCTTACCCAGTACAGTTAAACCACACTCCCCCTTACCCAGTACAGTGAAACCACACTCCCCCTTACCCAGTACAGTTAAACCACACTCCCCCTTACCCAGTACAGTTAAACCACACTCCACCTTACCCAGTACAGTTAAACCACACTCCACCTTACCCAGTACAGTTAAACCACACTCCCCCCTACCCAGTACAGTTAAACCACACTCCCCCTTACCCAGTACAGTTAAACCACACTCCCCCCTACCCAGTACAGTTTAACCTCATTCCCCCTTACCCAGTACAGTTAAACCTCACTCCCCCTTACCCAGTACAGTTAAACCTCACTCCCCCTTACCCAGTACAGTTTAACCACACTCCCCCTTACTCAGTATAGTTAAACCACACTCCCCCTTACCCAGTACAGTTAAACCACACTCCCCCTTACCCAGTACAGTTAAACCACACTCCCCCTTACCCAGTACAGTTAAACCTCACTCCCCCTTACCCAGTACAATTAAACCTCACTCCCCCTTACCCAGTACAGTTAAACCTCACTCCCCCTTACCCAGTACAGTTAAACCACACTCCCCCTTACCCAGTACAGTTAAACCACACTCCCCCTTACCCTGTACAGTTAAACCTCACTCCCCATTACCCAGTACAGTTAAACCTCACTCCCCCTTACCCAGTACAGTTTAACCTCACTCCCCCTTACTCAATACAGTTAAACCACACTCCACCTTACCCAGTACAGTTAAACCACACTCTCCCTTACCCAGTACAGTTTAACCTCACTCCCCCTTACTCAATACAGTTAAACCACACTCCTCCTTACCCAGTTCAGTTAAACCACACTCCCCCTTACCCAGTACAGTTAAACCACACTCCCCCTTACCCAGTACAGTTAAACCACACTCCCCCTTACCCAGTACAGTTAAACCACACTCCCCCTTACCCAGTACAGTTAAACCACACTCCACCTTACCCAGTACAGTTAAACCACACTCCACCTTACCCAGTACAGTTAAACCACACTCCCCCCTACCCAGTACAGTTAAACCACACTCCCCCTTACCCAGTACAGTTAAACCACACTCCCCCCTACCCAGTACAGTTTAACCTCATTCCCCCTTACCCAGTACAGTTAAACCTCACTCCCCCTTACCCAGTACAGTTAAACCTCACTCCCCCTTACCCAGTACAGTTTAACCACACTCCCCCTTACTCAGTATAGTTAAACCACACTCCCCCTTACCCAGTACAGTTAAACCACACTCCCCCTTACCCAGTACAGTTAAACCACACTCCCCCTTACCCAGTACAGTTAAACCTCACTCCCCCTTACCCAGTACAGTTAAACCTCACTCCCCCTTACCCAGTACAGTTAAACCACACTCCCCCTTACCCAGTACAGTTAAACCACACTCCCCCTTACCCAGTACAGTTAAACCACACTCCCCCTTACCCAGTACAGTTAAACCTCACTCCCCCTTACCCAGTACAGTTAAACCACACTCCCCCTTACCCAGTACAGTTAAACCTCACTCCCCCTTACCCAGTACAGTTAAACCTCACTCCCCCTTACCCTGTACAGTTAAACCTCACTCCCCATTACCCAGTACAGTTAAACCTCACTCCCCCTTACCCAGTACAGTTAAACCACACTCCTCCTTACTTAGTACAGGAAAATCTGACTCCCCCCAACTCAATATAGTTTAACCTCACTCCCCCTTACTCAATACAGTTAAACCACACTCCACCTTACCCAGTACAGTTAAACCTCACTCCCCCTTACCCAGTACAGTTTAACCTCACTCCCCCTTACTCAATACAGTTAAACCACACTCCACCTTACCCAGTACAGTTAAACCACACTCTCTCTTGCCCAGTACAGTTTAACCTCACTCCCCCTTACTCAATACAGTTAAACCACACTCCCCCTTACCCAGTACAGTTAAACCACACTCCCCCTTACCCAGTACAGTTAAACCACACTCCCCCTTACCCAGTACAGTTAAACCACACTCCCCCTTACCCAGTACAGTTAAACCACACTCCCCCTTACCCAGTACAGTTAAACCACACTCCCCCTTACCCAGTACAGTTAAACCACACTCCACCTTACCCAGTACAGTTAAACCACACTCCCCCCTACCCAGTACAGTTAAACCACACTCCCCCTTACCCAGTACAGTTAAACCACACTCCCCCCTACCCAGTACAGTTTAACCTCATTCCCCCTTACCCAGTACAGTTTAACCTCACTCCCCCTTACCCAGTACAGTTAAACCTCACTCCCCGTTACCCAGTACAGTTTAACCTCATTCCCCCTTACCTAATATAGTTAAACCTCATTCCCCCTTACCCAGTACAGTTTAACCTTACTCCCCCTTACCCAGTACAGTTAAACCTCACTCCCCCTTACCCAGTACAGTTTAACCACACTCCCCCTTACTCAGTATAGTTAAACCACACTCCCCCTTACCCAGTACAGTTAAACCACACTCCCCCTTACCCAGTACAGTTAAACCACACTCCCCCTTACCCAGTACAGTTAAACCACACTCCTCCTTACTTAGTACAGGAAAATCTGACTCCCCCCAACTCAATATAGTTTAACCTCACTCCCCCTTACTCAATACAGTTAAACCACACTCCACCTTACCCAGTACAGTTAAACCTCACTCCCCCTTACCCAGTACAGTTTAACCTCACTCCCCCTTACTCAATACAGTTAAACCACACTCTCCCTTACCCAGTACAGTTTAACCTCACTCCCCCTTACTCAATACAGTTAAACCACACTCCCCCTTACCCAGTACAGTTAAACCACACTCCCCCTTACCCAGTACAGTTAAACCACACTCCCCCTTACCCAGTACAGTTAAACCACACTCCCCCTTACCCAGTACAGTGAAACCACACTCTCCCTTACCCAGTACAGTTAAACCACACTCCCCCTTACCCAGTACAGTTAAACCACACTCCACCTTACCCAGTACAGTTAAACCACACTCCACCTTACCCAGTACAGTTAAACCACACTCCCCCCTACCCAGTACAGTTAAACCACACTCCTCCTTACCCAGTAGAGTTAAACCACACTCCCCCCTACCCAGTACAGTTTAACCTCATTCCCCCTTACCCAGTACAGTTAAACCTCACTCCCCCTTACCCAGTACAGTTAAACCTCACTCCCCCTTACCCAGTACAGTTTAACCACACTCCCCCTTACTCAGTATAGTTAAACCACACTCCTCCTTACCCAGTACAGTTAAACCACACTCCCCCTTACCCAGTACAGTTAGAACATAGAACATAGAACATAGAAAGCCACAGCACAAACAGGCCCTTCGGCCCACAAGTTGCGCCGATCACATCCCCACCTCTAGGCCTATCTATAGCCCTCAATCCCATTAAATCCCATGTACTCATCCAGAAGTCTCTTAAAAGACCCCAACGAGTTTGCCTCCACCACCACCGACGTCAGCCGATTCCACTCACCCACCACCCTCTGAGTGAAAAACTTACCCCTGACATCTCCTCTGTACCTACCCCCCAGCACCTTAAACCTGTGTCCTCTCGTAGCAACCATTTCAGCCCTTGGAAATAGCCTCTGGGAGTCTACCCTATCCAGACCTCTCAACATCTTGTAAACCTCTATCAGGTCACCTCTCATCCTTCGTCTCTCCAGGGAGAAGAGACCAAGCTCCCTCAACCTATCCTCATAAGGCATGCCCCCCAATCCAGGCAACATCCTTGTAAATCTCCTCTGCACCCTTTCAATGGCTTCAACATCTTTCCTGTAATGAGGTGACCAGAACTGCGCGCAGTACTCCAAGTGGGGTCTAACCAGGGTCCTATAAAGCTGCAGCATTATCTCCCGACTCCTAAACTCAATCCCTCGATTAATGAAGGCCAGTACGCCGTACGCCTTCTTGACCGCATCCTCCACTTGCGAGGCCGATTTAAGAGTCCTATGGACCCGGACCCCAAGGTCCTTCTGATCCTCTACACTGCTAAGAATGGTACCCTTCATATTATACTGCTGCTTCATCCCATTGGATCTGCCAAAATGGATCACCACACACTTATCCGGGTTGAAGTCCATCTGCCACTTCTCCGCCCAGTCTTGCATTCTATCTATGTCTCGCTGCAACTTCTGACATCCCTCCAAACTATCCACAACACCACCTACCTTGGTGTCGTCAGCAAACTTACCAACCCATCCCTCCACTTCCTCATCCAGGTCATTTATGAAAATGACAAACAGCAAGGGTCCCAGAACAGATCCCTGGGGCACTCCACTGGTCACTGACCTCCATGCAGAGAAAGACCCCTCCACAGCCACTCTCTGCCTTCTGCAGGCAAGCCAGTTCTGGATCCACAAGGCAACAGCCCCTTGGATCCCATGCCCTCTCACTTTCTCAAGAAGTCTTGCATGGGGGACCTTATCGAACGCCTTGCTGAAGTCCATATAGACCACATCCACCGCTTTTCCTTCGTCAATGTGTTTGGTCACATTTTCAAAGAACTCAACCAGGCTCGTAAGGCACGACCTGCCCTTGACAAAGCCGTGCTGACTACTTTTGATCATACTAAACTTCTCTAGATGATCATAAATCCTGTCTCTCAGGATCCTCTCCATCAACTTACCAACCACTGAGGTTAGACTCACCGGTCGGTAATTTCCCGGGCTGTCCCTGTTCCCTTTCTTGAATATAGGGACCACATCTGCAATCCTCCAATCCTCCGGAACCTCTCCCGTCTCCATCGACGATGCAAAGATCATCGCCAAAGGCTCCGCAATCTCCTCCCTCGCCTCCCACAGTAACCTGGGGTACATCCCATCCGGTCCCGGCGACTTACCAACCTTGATGCCATTCAATAGTTCCAACACATCCTCTTTCTTTATGTCCACATGCTCGATCCTTTCTGTCCACCGCAAACCAGCAGTACAACCACCCAGATCCCTTTCCACCGTGAATACCGAGGTAAAGTATTCATTAAGTAGCTCCGCCATTTCTAACGGTTCCGCACAAACTTTTCCCCCTTCACCTTTTAAGGGTCCTATGCCTTCACATCTCATCCTTTTACTCTTGACATATTTGTAGAAAGCCTTGGGATTCTCCTTAATCTTACCCGCCAAGGTCTTCTCATGACCCCTTCTCGCTCTCCTAATTTCCTTCTTAAGCTCCTTCCTACATCCCGTATACTCCTCTAAATCCTTAACACCTCCTAGCTCTCTGAACCTTCTGTACACCTCTCTTTTCTTATTCACCAGGTTCATCACAACCTTCGTGCACCACGGTTCCCGTACCCTACCAACACCCCCCTGTCTCATCGGAACGTTGTCATGCAGAGCTCCAGACAAACATTCCTTGAAAATCCTCCACTTTCCTTCGGTACTTTTCCCCAAGAATGCCTCCTTCCAATTTACCCGTCTAATTTCCTCCCTGATGACACTGTATTTCCCTTTACTCCAGAGAAACACTTTCCTAGCCTGCCTGATCCTATCTCTTTCCAATGCTATCGTGAAGGAGATAGAATTATGATCGCTATCCCCAAGATGCTCACCCACTGAGAGATCCTCCACCTGTCCAGGTTCATTAGCCAGCACCAGATCAAGTACAGCCTCTCCTCTAGTAGGCTTATCCACATACTGTGTCAGGAAACTCTCCTGGACACACCTAACAAACTCCTCTCCATCCAAACCCCTAGCCCTAGGGATATTCCAATCTATGTTTGGGAAATTAAAATCTCCCATCACGACAACTCTGTTATTCCTACATCTCTCCAGGATCTGTTTCCCCATCTGCTCCTCAACATCTCTGTTACTATTGGGCGGCCTATAGAAAACACCCAGCAACGTTACCGACCCCTTCCTGTTCCTCACCTCCACCCACAGAGACTCCGTAGTCAATCCCTCCACGGCGTCCACCTTCTCTACAGCCGTGACACTATCCCTGATCAACAGTGCCACTCCCCCCCCTCTCTTGCCTCCCTCCCTGTCCTTCCTGAAACATCTAAAACCCGGCACCTGAAGCACCCAGTCCTGTCCCTGAGACATCCAAGTCTCCGTAATGGCCACCACATCACAATTCGAAGCAGCAATCCACGCTCTAAGCTCATCCACTTTATTCACTACACTCCTGGCATTAAAATAGACACATCTCAGACCTTCAGCCTGAGCACTTCCCTTCTCCATCACTCGTCTAACCTCCCTCTTACCCTGTTTACATTCCTTATCTATTTGCGAGCTAACCTCCTCGCTCTCAGTCCCCTCATTTCGATTCCCTCCCCCCAACCTTTCTAGTTTAAAGTCTCTCCAGTAGCCTTAGCCAACCTTCCCGCCAGGATATTGGTCCCCCTGGGATTCAAGTGCCACCCGTCTTTTTTAAACAGGTCACACCTGCCCCTAAAGAGGTCCCAATGATCCAAGTACCCAAATCCTTGTCCCTTGCTCCAGTCCCTCAGCCACGCATTCATTCTCCACCGATTCCTGTTCTCACTCTCCCGCGGCACAGGCAGCAATCCCGAGATTACTACCTTTGCATTCCTCTTTCTCAGCTGTCTACCTAACTCCCTATATTCTCTTTTCATGACCCCTTCCCTCTTCCTACCTATGTCAGCAGTACCTATATGCATCACGACCTTCGGCTCCTCTCCCTCCCCCTTCAGGATTTCTGGGACTCGACCAGAGACATCCCGGACCCCTGCACCAGGGAGGCAAACCACCATCCGAGAGTCCCGTCTGTGTCCGCAAAAACGCCTATCTGACCCCCTCACCGTAGAGTCCCCAATTAGCACTACCCTCCTTTCCTTACCCTTTTGCACTACTGGGCCAGGCTCAGCTCCAGAGACACTGCCACCGCTGCTTCCCCCAGGTGGGCTGTCCACCCCATTAGTACTCAGACAGGAGTACTTATTATTAAGGGGCACATCCACCGGGGTGCTCACCATCAACTGAGCTTTCTCCTTCCTCACTGTTACCCAGTTACCCTCCTCCCGTGGTCCCGGTGTGACCACCTGCCGATAGCTCCTGTCAATGACCTCCTCACTATCCCTAAGCCGGCGAAGGTCCTCGAGCTGCAATTGCAGTTCCCTAACATGTTCCCTTAGGAACCGCAGCTCAACACACCCAGCACAGATATGGTCGTCCGGGAGGCTAGGAGCCTCCAGGACCTCCCACATCCTACATTGGGAACAACATTCCCCCTTACCCAGTACAGTTAAACCACACTCCCCCTTACCCAGTACAGTTAAACCACACTCCCCCTTACCCAGTACAGTTAAACCACACTCCCCCTTACCCAGTACAGTTAAACCACACTCCACCTTACCCAGTACAGTTAAACCACACTCCCCCCTACCCAGTACAGTTAAACCACACTCCCCCTTACCCAGTACAGTTAAACCACACTCCCCCCTACCCAGTACAGTTTAACCTCATTCCCCCTTACCCAGTACAGTTTAACCTCACTCCCCCTTACCCAGTACAGTTAAACCTCACTCCCCGTTACCCAGTACAGTTTAACCTCATTCCCCCTTACCTAATATAGTTAAACCTCATTCCCCCTTACCCAGTACAGTTTAACCTTACTCCCCCTTACCCAGTACAGGAAAACCTCACTCCCCATTACCCAGTACAGGAAAACCTCACTCCCCATTACCCAGTACAGGAAACCTCGCTCCCCCTTACCCAGTACAGTTAAACCACACTCCCCCTTACCCAGTACAGTTAAACCTCACTCCCCCTTACCCAGTACAGTTAAACCACACTCCTCCTTACTTAGTACAGGAAAATCTGACTCCCCCCAACTCAATATAGTTTAACCTCACTCCCCCTTACTCAATACAGTTAAACCACACTCCACCTTACCCAGTACAGTTAAACCTCACTCCCCCTTACCCAGTACAGTTTAACCTCACTCCCCCTTACTCAATACAGTTAAACCACACTCTCCCTTACCCAGTACAGTTTAACCTCACTCCCCCTTTCTCAATACAGTTAAACCACACTCCCCCTTACCCAGTACAGTTAAACCACACTCCCCCTTACCCAGTACAGTTAAACCACACTCCCCCTTACCCAGTACAGTTAAACCACACTCCCCCTTACCCAGTACAGTTAAACCACACTCCCCCTTACCCAGTACAGTTAAACCACACTCCCCCTTACCCAGTACAGTTAAACCACACTCCACCTTACCCAGTACAGTTAAACCACACTCCACCTTACCCAGTACAGTTAAACCACACTCCCCCCTACCCAGTACAGTTAAACCACACTCCCCCTTACCCAGTACAGTTAAACCACACTCCCCCCTACCCAGTACAGTTTAACCTCATTCCCCCTTACCCAGTACAGTTTAACCTCACTCCCCCTTACCCAGTACAGTTAAACCTCACTCCCCGTTACCCAGTACAGTTTAACCTCATTCCCCCTTACCTAATATAGTTAAACCTCATTCCCCCTTACCCAGTACAGTTTAACCTTACTCCCCCTTATCCAGTACAGGAAAACCTCACTCCCCATTACCCAGTACAGGAAAACCTCACTCCCCATTACCCAGTACAGGAAAACCTCGCTCCCCCTTACCCAATACAGTTAAACCTCACTCCCCCTTACCTAGTACAGTTAAACCTCACTCCTCCTTACTTGGTACAGGAAAATCTCACTCCCCCCTACTCAATAGAGTTTAACCTCACTCCACCTTACCAAGTACAGTTAAACCTCACTCCCCCTTACCTAGTACAGGAAAACCTCACTCCCCTTTACCCAGTACAGGAAAACCTCACTCCCCATTACCCAGTACAGGAAAACCTCGCTCCCCCTTACCCAATACAGTTAAACCTCACTCCCCCTTACCTAGTACAGTTAAACCTCACTCCTCCTTACTTCGTACAGGAAAATCTGACTCCCCCCTACTCAATATAGTTGAACCTCACTCCACCTTACCTAGTACAGGAAAACCTCACTCCCCTTTACCCAGTACAGGAAAACCTCAGTCCCCTTTACCCAGTACAGCTTAACCTCACCCCCCCTTATCCAGTACTGTTTAACCTCACTCCCCCATCCGGTCCAGTTTTGCTTTTGAACTGAATGGCTTGCTAGGCCATTTCAAAGGACAGTTGAGAGTCAACTACATTGCTGCAGCTGTGGAGTCACATGAAGGCCAGACCAGGTTGGGACAGCAGATTTCCTTCCCTGAAGGATGTTAGTGAACCAGATGGGTTTCCCCGACAATCGACAATCGACAATGGTTTCATGGTCCTCAGTAGATTCTTAACCCCAGATACTTTTTTATTGAATTCAAATTCCACCATCTGCTGTGGTGGGCTTCCAACCCACATCCCCAGAATAAAGTAAAGTTTATTTATGAGTCACAAGTAGGCTTACATAAACACTGTAATGAAGTTACTGTGAAAATCCCCTAGTCACCACACTCCGGTGCCTGTTCGGGTACACTCAGGGAGAATTTAGCATGGCTAATGCACCCAACCAGCATGTCTTTTGGACTAAGGGAGGAAACCGGAGCACCTGGAGAAAACCCACGCAGACACGGGGAGAACGTGCAGACTCCGTACAGACAGTGACCCAAGCCAGATCCCTGGCGCTGTGAGGCAGCAGTGCTAACCACTATGCCACTGAGTTTCTTTCTGTAGGCTTTTTACTTTTAAGATTATGTCGAATACATTTTAATGAAATCCATAAATGAATATATTTAAGAAAGAATACTCATTTATTGATTTCAAATTCTCTGCCTTAAACTTAGTCCCTGAAGCAGCAGTAAAAGTTCTGGAATTTGAACCTTTCACCCACAGTGCAGGTGACGTTTCTCAGCCATAAATGGGGGAATATTCTTACTGCGATTCAAACTTGGGTGCGAAATTTGGATCAGCAGCACCCATTATTTGGGTGCATTGGGCACTAGTTACAATCCTAAAAGATGTCTGATGCCAGCTTGCACACTTCTGGCATCTTGATGAGAGTGTGTTAGTGTGGCCATGGCTGCCAGAGATATGCCCGAGGCCCACTCTGGCCTAACCCACCTTTGCTGATTGCTCTACACTGGACCTTCTATACATATATTTGTAGTATCTATCCAGCCTGTCCCTGCTATAGCCAGGTTACCACCTCCCAACTCCAGCTGATTCCCTCAGGTACTCTCTTTGCTTATTTAACTAAAAACATATTTACATCTGAGTTTACTGTCCACTGATTTCAGGTTTCCATAGATACAGTAAACTTCATCAATCACAACATACCATGGAACTAGCTATTCTGGATTACATGCCCGATAGATCAAAGCTCTTTGCCACTCTGTGTGTTCTTACAGCATTTTTGCTATCTTGAAAAATCACATCACGGTAAATCAAACATCAGAAACTGATGCACAAGCTGGACACTCCTGTAGTTATGGTACTGGTATTAATACCTAGCTCCACAACCCCTGCCATTCTGCAGGATACAATCCATAAAATATTGCGATTCTCAAGTCACACTCTTTGCCACATCTGTTTCTTATTTTGTGATGTTTCTGCACGGATAGTAACGCTTGGTGAATGCATGTTTGCATTGCTTTTAATAGACAAAAACATAGCATGCGGTTGAGCACATTGTCTGTCCATTTGATTTCATGTTATCTCACACATACATGCTTAGAACGGCTGCATTGACCAGAGATGGTGATCCTACCTTCTCAACAGTCCCTCAGCTTGTTCTCTTCCTCTGCTGTCCTGCCTGAGGTCAGAGATTGATCCGCTCTCCTGCAACAGGGAAGTGGGAATTATGATATGGTGGATTGTCCTGCTTGCTTAAAATTTTTATCACTTTGCTATGTATATATAAACCTCTTCACGCTGATCCCACGTAAACAAAGAAGCAAATCTCGTGACCCAGTCTCATGGCCAAATTCTTCGACGTTCCCAAGGATTACTTAGCCTTAGTTCCCTTTACCTCGAGTATTCCAATAGATGCAAATATCTATTTTGCTTCCTTCTCACATGATGTTTAAAATCAGTTTCCCCTGAGCTCCTGACTCTTCAGCATGACAGAATTAAATACATTTCAGCTTTGCTTCAAGAGATGCCATAAAAAAATCATTCTGTACAGCTCATTATTAATTCTGATGAAGGGTCATCCTGATTCGAAACGTTGGCTCTATTCTCTCTCCACAGCTGCTTTCAGATCTGCTGAGATGTTCCAGCATTTTCTGTTTTTGTTTCAGATTCCAACATCCGCAATATCTTGATTTTTTCTAATTATTAGTTATCTGTGTGCCTCCATTCTGAGGCCTCTTACCTTCTTGCTGACAATCCTTAAACTTGCCTCATTAATAAAACCTTTGGCCACCCAACCTAATACCAACTTCTATTTTGTTGTCTGATTGGGTTGTTTTGCGATGTTGGAGAAGGTATACAAGTATAAGTTGTTGTCTAAGTTGGTAAATTCATTTTTCCTGTCACAGTTTATCATTCAAAGACTCACATTCACCTCCCCCCTATCTATATCTATTTCTATTTCCATTTCTCGCTGCCAGATCCTTCCACGAGAAACTCTGTGAAATCACAGTCAATGCCAACTCCCTTCATTGATTATGCACACACTTCTGTGTAGAGCTGCTCAGAGAGATGTCCAAAAAGGCTATTGACCTGGAACTTCAGGATGCGCCTATTTACAGCAATCACATCCAAGTTTAAAGCCAAGAAGTCAATGCAGTCATTTTGAGTCTTTAGTGCTAATTTCCCTCTTTGCTGTGCTAGTCACATTGCTTCTTTCAAATGACTGGACAATTATTATTTTTTTGGAACAAGAATTGACTTTGAATTATCAAGAGTAGACTGCAGATCTCTTGCCCTTTAAGGGACCTATCAGGTCCAACACATTTCTCACTAAGTAACACTATTCTGCGCTAGTGAATTTATACCATCATGTTGCGTCCTATTAAGTCCCCAGGAAAAAACAATAATGTCCCTTTGAGACAGTTTTGTGATTGAGGGATTTATTTGATCTCAGTTGAGTTACAGTTATCTTGAACGGAAACTATTATGGAAAAGCTTTTATTCACTCAGTGTGTATGAGTCTGGATGAGTGATGGTAACATTCAGATACAAACTGGATGCGCTCTCTGGTCTTTTTGCCTGATGCACATTTACAGACCCAAGGGTGAAAATTAAGTCCAGCGTTAAATTCTGTTGCGAAGCTGAGGGCCCACAGCTACATCACATTTAATCTTCACTTCCTAATGTACAGGTGAAGACTCCACCCACTGGCCTGAATTCTCCATGTTCACATTAACCCTCAGGCTGACTCATTGCTCCCCCATTAGGGGCAACCCCAGAAAGCTCTCATTGAAGGTTGGAGTCTCATTCTCACTCCTCTATCTTGGCTTCATTTCGCTGTTTATTTCCTTACATTTTCCTCAGGTTTTTCTCTGATCTCCCTTCATGTGCTGCTAGAATTCATGTCGTTCTCCTGATCCTTCCACCCTATTCCCACTAAACTGCTGACTATCCCACTTTCCTTCATGGACAGAAATACTGATGACATCGAATATAGGATCCCTACAGTGCAGAAGGAGGCCATTCGGCCCATTGAGTCTGCATTGGCTCTCTGACAGAGTATTTTACTCAGGCCAAGCACCCCTCCCCCCCCCCCCCGCCCCATCCCCATAACCCCACACATTTCACATGGCTAATCTACCTAACCTACACATCTTGGGACACTAAGGGGCAATTTTACCATGGCCAAACCACCTAATCTACACATCTTTGGACCGTGGGACAAAACTAGAGCACCTGGAGGAAACCCATGCAGACACGGGGAGAATGTGCAAACTCCACCCAAGGCTAGAATTGAACCCAGGTCCCTGGTGCTATGAGGCAGCAGTGCTGCCCATTGCAAATGGTTTCATCCCTCAGCCATTATTCTGACCTCTTTCAAAACTACTGTCAACAAATCCTTCTGCAAAAATTCCGCTTCTTGTCCACCGGTTCTGGGAAACGACTGGCTTCAGTTCCACTCTCCAAAAAACACCTTTTCTGCAGCTTCATGTTTAAATCTGTCCAGTCAGTTTTCCATCTCTTCTGCAGCATTAAAATAACCTCCATCATAGTCGTGGATGTTTTCTATGATTATGATCCCGTTGTACTATCCGTCCGGATACTGCTGGACCCTGTTTGCAGGATTTGCTGGCCCCCCATCCTCCAATATCTCTCCATTGTTGTACAGTTCAGTTTGACTGCCTTAATTGGTTCTACACTAATCAATCATAGCCAGAGCCGCCAGCCTGCTTGCCTGACATTTTGTCCCAGATAATCTGAATATCATTTAGGCTCTGTCACGGATACTATTCCCTCACTGCTAATTGCATTTCATTCCCAGGCCACTGTCTCGGGTTGAAGGCCACTGCTTTCAGCTGAGGTAGAATGTTCCCCGTTGATCTGAACTTCCAATTCCATATGGCATCCTTCGCAGAGCGTGTACCTCCTGCACAGCCCGGCCTCTGCAGCTTTAACCTTCATCCTGTCTTTATCAGCTTGAAATTGAATGTCATGACTGGGCTCTCCTACTCACTCACCCAAAAAACAAATCCGCAACACCTCCAAAGCTCAGCTATGGTATCCTGCATGCATCACACTTGCTCTTTCTGACCCACACTGGTTTCCAATCTCACAAGGTCTCAGACTGAAATTTCCTGTCCACATGATTAAATCCTTCACGGCCACATGGCCTCGCTCCTCCCTATCTCGTTAACCCCTTCCAAGACCTGAAAACTCCATTCCTCCAACACTGACTTGCGAGTTGCTTTCTCCCTCCGCTGCACTGTTGGGGGCAATGCATATAGCCATCTGAGACATCTTTGTCTTCAACTTTCTCACCTCCTTGAATCTCCTCTTTAAACCCACCTCTCCCTTTAAGCTACTCAACTTTGCATCTAACATCTGTCTTTAGCCTGTCTCCTTCATTTGGGGCATTTTTCTACATTGAGGATGCCAGACATATGGAAAATGCTATCAAAATGTGGTGCTTTGTGAATTGATTTGGCTTCCATTTTGTGTGCAGAGAAGATCCCATAAACCTGCCTAATCAGTTAATCCATTTGGGGTGGTGATGGATGACGAAGGTTTCTTGGCCTGGATTTTGGGAGAAGATTTTTCTTCTTCAAAGGAGTATTTGCTGTCCATGTGAATCATTTAAACATTTAGAAGTGTCTTCCATTTAGCATCTTGTCTGAAGAATGGGACCAAGCAATTTTCTACCTTTGCTTCTTTGTGCTTTCAAAATAAGTTGAGCTGAACTTTAGGATGGCGCGGTGGCACAGTGGTTAGC
Organism: Mustelus asterias; assembly: GCF_964213995.1. Classification (NCBI taxonomy): domain Eukaryota; kingdom Metazoa; phylum Chordata; class Chondrichthyes; order Carcharhiniformes; family Triakidae; genus Mustelus; species Mustelus asterias. The sequence goes on from NC_135808.1 coordinate 57,682,975, forward strand.
ATTGCTGCCTCACAGCGCCAGAGACCCGGGTTCAATTCCGGCCTTGGGTGACTGTGTGGAGTTTGCATGTTCTCCCCGTGTCAGCGTGGGTTTCCTCTGGGTGCTCTGGTTTCCCCCACACTCCAAAGATGTGTGGGTTAAGTTGATTGGCCATGCTATATTGCCCCTTCGTGTCAGGGGGATTAACAGGGTGTATACATGGGGTTATGGGGATAGGGCCTGGGTAGGATTGTTGTCGGTGCAGACTCAATGGGCCAAATGGCCTGTTTTTGCACTGTAGGGATTATGTGATTCTATGAATTAGAATTTGGCCTCCATCATTGCGGTTCAAAATGCAGACATGATCTTCCTGGTTTATCCCTTTGGTTTATTTAATGCCTGCTGCAGCATCAGGAAAACCAGGGAGTTATGAGCACATGGCTAAGGAGGAGTCTGTCTAATTTTCCTTTGAAACCTATCCCTGCACTTTGAGGGGAAATTATGAGTGCCTGTAATTAGAAGGGTTAAAGTTGCTTTAGTGCCTGGAACAGCTTAGTTTGAAATGTTAATATATGCAAATTGGCAGACAAGGATGCAGATGAAGACTAGTCTCGCTGAATATTGAGCCATTAGCAACATCACATTGTAATTGGTCTTCTTATGAAAGTTGCATTCTCGGCATGTAAGGAAGAGCAAAGCAGAAAAGAGCACAAACGGCAGCCAGCCATATTGAACTGAAATGCAAAGCTCCTACAGACTGGGGCAGATAAAGAGAACAGCAACGGGAGAAAAAGAGAGTAGTGACAACTATGAAAAGGGAATATGAGAAAATAAACCTGGCAAGGCATAACAAGGATAAAACCAAAAGTGTTGACAAGAATGTTAAGAGAAAGAGGGTGGTTACGAAGGGAAATGTTGGTCCTTTAAAGACAGACACACGTGATAATGTAATTGAAAATAAGAAAATTGGTAAATCATTACTTTGTAATAACCTTAGCAGAAGAGAATGAAGATAAAGTTTGAGAGATACAAAGGCAACAAAGAATAAATCAATGGGGAAGACTTACATGGATATTACATGCACTAAGTCGAAACAATTATAACGGAGAAAACAATTAGGCTGAATGTTGACAAATCTCCAGACTTGATGGTTTCCACTTACAGGGTTGAAAAGAATAAGCCAGGAAATTGTGAATGTCTAGTCATGATCTTCAAAAGCACTGTACTCTTGGATTGGAAACTGCTAATGCCATTCCATTACTTAAGAAGGTCCAAAGAGGGAAATCAGGAAATTACAGAATCTATCATCTCTTGTGGGGAAGATACTCAAATCTGTCAATATAGAATTACGGAGCTGGATTTGACATAGTGCCATGGTCTCCACCCCCATTTAAAAGTCGCGGGGGAGCATGCCCATGTGCCTTGTGACTGCCCTGCAGCAGGTTAATGCTGGGAGCAACTTTCAATGTTTTAAGGCTGGACTTCCACCCCTTCCTCAGGAGGAGGTCCCACCTTAGACAGCTGCCAGCCAATTGGATGTCCCAACAATGCTGGCTGGGGGCAGTGACTGCAGTTGGGACTACATGATGCCCCATCATGCTGCATAGCCCAAGTATTCCAAAGTTTGGGGGGTCGTTGTGAGGTGGGGGAGGGGCAAGTGGCATCAGGGGCCACGTTCAACAGGCTGGGGATACTGTTGAACTTTTAAGTGGGGGGAGGGTTCTTCCTCCATTGCACCTAGAAGACAAGTAAAGGAGGACCCCTCCCTCCTTACCTGACACCAGCCTATGCAGCTAAAGCTGCCAGACCCCCCCACACGATGTGGGAAACTCTGCTTCAGGTAATAACAAATGGCAGAGGCAGCGTGAGGCCCTTAAGGGTCTCAATGGGCCCAAAGGTGGGTGGGCCACCAGACACCTCTCTGACCCCTCGTAAAATTTCACAGGTCGGGGCTTTGGGCGGGTAGATAGTGGGAAGGCCACCTACTGGATTTTACAAACTCCCCCTGCCTTCAAACCCACCAGCAGGATGAGTATAAAATCCAGCTCATGGAATAATAGTGCAGAAAGAGGCCATTTGACCCATCGACTCACTGCTGGCGTTTTTGAAGAGCAATTCAGTTCATACCACTCCCCCCCCCCCCTCTTTCCCCACATCCCTGCAATTTGTTTTCCCTTTACATATTTATCCAATTGCCTTTTGATAGTTGCTATGGAATCTGTATCCACCACCTTCTCGGGCAGTGGAACCAAATTCTGACTACAAATTTGGCAGGATTTTCTGATCCCGCCACTGTCAACGCGCCGCACAGAAACCTGCAGAGGGGATTCGTTGTTGGCGGGACTGTAAGATCCCACCAGTGAGATTTACTGGAAAATTCTGGTCTCTGTGGCCAGCACGGTGGCACAGTGGTTAGCACTGCTGCCTCACAGCACCAGGGACCTAGGTTCAATTCCAGCCTCAGGTGACTGTCTGTGTTTGCACTTTCACCCAGTGTCTGCGTGGGTTTCCTCCGGGTGCTCCGGTTTCCTCCCACAATCAAACGATGTGCACGTTAGATTGGTTGGCCATGCTAAGTTGACCCTTAGTGTCAGGGGGATTAGCAGGGGAAATACAAGGGGTTATGGGGATGGGGCCTGGGTGGGATTGTTGTTGGTGTGGGCTCAACGGGCCAAGTGGCCTCCTTCTGTACTGTAGGGATTCTATGATTCTTTATCTAAAAGGCTTTCCTTATGTCACCCCCAGTTCTTTTATCAATATTTTAAGAAGTCACCAGGATAGTGGATAAAGGATTGGTGAAGGTTGTTTTTTATATGGCCATTCACAAGGCATTCGCACGAAGGACTGATGGCAAAAGTGGAAGCTCACGGAATTAGAGGCAACTGAACAAGGGCATCATTAGGAAATAGAGGTGGGAGATAGTGAGGGGAGATCTTAACCCCATGTTAGCTGTCCGTGCGAATGCTGGCAGGGTTCAAGATCCGGAAGACACAGTCCTTGTCGGTGAGTTTGCGCTTTCAGATATTCCCCGCCCCTCGCCAGCGAAGTCATGCTTTACATAAATTTGAATGTATTTAAATGTTATTAACATCACAGCACCTGACATTGACCCTCCGCCGTATAGTGACACTGCGCCGTGAGTGGGGGAGTGGGCGGGAGAGGGGCCAATGATCGGGGGGGTGGGGGATGTTAAAGAAGTGCCGACTCTGATTGGGGTGGAGAGGGGAGCCCCTGAGACCTCCATGGTATGTGGGAGGGGGAAGGGGAGGGGGTTTACCCAGGTTATGCTTTAAAATGACGCCCCAATCTCTGCGCAGCCGGGTGTTGCTGGTGTGTTGAGCGCCCTGCCCACCCCCCCCACCGCATGACAACATGAAACATTATCCCCTAATGTTGTAAGATCTGGGGAGAAAACCGTCCACATGCTGTTTTCTCACAGGAAACAACACTCTGCCATGTTTTAGTAAGATTTAGCCCAGTGAGTGAAAATAACATATGTATTCCAAATGATCGAATGCGTGGAATGGAAGAAGGTGGGGGAAATCCTGAGATGAAGGAATAGAGGGCCTACGGGAATCATAGACTCCTCCAGTGCAGAAGCCTGCCCCCACAATAATCCTACCTTATCGCCGTAACCCCACGTATTTACCCTGCTAGTCCCCCTAACACTAAGGGGCAATTTATCGTGGCCAATCAACCTAACTTTCATGTTTGGATTGTTGGAAGAAACCGGAGCATCCAGAGGAAATCCACACAGACACAGGGAGAATGTGCAAACTCCTGTCACAATGCGGAGGTTGACCCCCTTTTGAGAAGTAATGCTGACTCCCCCAAAGAGGAATGCCTCGTCCCGTAATCTGTTAAAAGTGTGTGGGAAGGTGTGAACTGTTCTTCAGGAACGTTTAGTGGTTAACTAACAGAAACACCTGACACTCACTTTAAAATGAACACTTAACAATTTATTTAACTATCAGGGAACTTCAACCAAACAAGAAACATACAAGTAGCTGAACAATCTTCAGCTGCTTCATCAATGACCTTCCCTCCATCATAAGGTCAGAAGTGGGGATGTTCGCCAATGATTGCACAATGTTCAGCACCATTCACAACTCCTCAGATACTGAAGCAGTCCACATTCAAATGCAACAAGATCTGGACAATATCCAGACATGGGCTGACAAGTGGCAGGTAACATTCGCGCCACACAAATGCCAGGCAATGACCATCACCGTTAAGAGGCACTCTAACCACTGCCCTTTGACATTCAACAGTGTTACCATCACTGAATCCCCCACTGTTAACATCCTTGGGGTTACCATTGGTCAGAAACTCAACTGGACTCACCACATACACACAGTGGCTACAACAGCAGGTCAGAGGCTAGGAACTGCAGCGAGCAACTCACCTCCTGACTCCCCAAAGCCTATCCACCATCCACAAGGCACAAGTCAGGAGTGTGATGGAATACTCCCCACTTGCCTGGATGGGTGCAGCTCCAACAACACTCAAGAAGCTTGACACCATCCAGGACAAAGCAGCCCATTTGATTGGCACCACATCTACAAACATCCACTCCCTCCATCACTGATGCTCAGTAGCAGCAGTGTGTACTATCTACAAGATGCACTGCAGCAATTCACCAAAGATCCTTAGACAGCACTTCCAAACCCATGACCACTTCCATCTAGAAGGACAAGGGCAGCAGCTACATGGGAACGTCATCACCTGCAAGTTCCCGTTCAAGCCACTCATCATCCTGACTTGGAAACATATTGCTGTTTCTTCATAGTCGCTGGGTCAAAATCCTGGAATTCCTTCCCTGACGGCATTGTGGGTCAACCCACAGAACATGGACTGCAGCGATTCAAGAAGGCAGCTCACCACCACCTTCCCAAGGGCAACTAGGGATGGGGCAATAAATGCTGGCCAGCCAGCGATGCCCATGTCCCACAAATGAATTAAAAAAATGCCGAACAAAATAAGATTCGAATGGAATGCTGTTTAAATAAATACAATAGTCATTCATTCGCCAAAGGAAAATATAATAATAGAATTCAGTCACTCTCAAAAATACAGCACGCTTTCAGAATCTTTTGGAGTTCTTCTGTTGATTCCTCTGTCTGTAAGTTCTTCCTTTTTGGTATCTTGCTCGTTCGATGGTATGTTCTCTGAAGAGATATCTGAAACTGGCAGAGTTGAGAGCTGCTCGCTCTCTCTCGAGGCTTGAGAGGTGGCAGTTTTTCAGTTGCTCTCCTGTTTTTTCCCCCTGCACTTTCTTTAATGCCTATGATGACCTATCAATTTTCCTACAATAGAATTGGTCTGAAGTTGTCAACATCATCAAATTCAAATCTTATAGGTTCTTGGTAGCTGATTGCCTGCTTTAAATTGACTGGGCAAAATTCAAACAAAAACAGGCTGTCTTGTCAAGACTGCTTGACTTTTTGATACAAATGTTTCAGCTTGGACTCTGGATGCACTTTGCATTTTAAACCTCCAAGCACTGAAACAAAACACCAGCTTTTAAAGGGACCACACATTGTTTATGTCCCTCTTGCATTTTTACAATTTTTTAATATCTTTATCAACATTAAATTCCAACTTCACAAACTCAACTTCACAAAACTCCACACAGGCAGTCACCTGAGGCCAGAATCGAAGCCGGGTCCCTGGCATTGTGAGGCAGCAGTGCTAACCACTGTGCCACCGTGCTGCCCATTTATCTGCGTTTGCAGACAACACAACGTTTGACGTCACAGGAAAGAGTGCGGATAGGAGCAGGTGGTGGCAAAGGGATAGTGTGAGGTCATCAGCATTGGAGTGAAGGAAGTTCGATCAGAGTTCAAAGCCTCTGGATGGGGAAAGTATAAACTACTGACTGATATCAGACCAGTCATCAAATGGTAAGATCATTCACTTCATTCACTTAATGATATAAACAACCTGAATGCTCAGTACACTCATCGATTGAACTGTTATTTATTCATTCATCAGATTTAACCCACAGGTTTCCTCAACCTACTGTGACCTCTCAAGATGATTTTGCCCATTTTCTACCTTGCTAATAATGACTCGAGAATTGAATGAATACAGCGGTGACGGGATGGAGGAGCAGAAAGATGTGGAGATGCGATGGTCCAGAGGAGACATCTTGTCAAATATCATTGATCTGAACATTAACTCTTTTTCTCCCTCCACAGATGCTGCCGGACCTGCAGAATATTTCCAGAACTTACTGCTTTTATTTTTCACACATGTCGCTGCTATTAAAACATTGTGGACTGGACAATGGGGCCAGTCTGTAACTGGGCAATGGGGTCAGTGTGGACTGGACAAAGGGGTCAGTGTGGAACTGGTCAATGGGGTCAGTGTGGAACTGGACAATGGGCTCAGTGTGGACTGGACAATGGGGTCAGTGTGGAAGTGGACAATGGGGTCAGTGTGGAATTGGTCAATGGGGTCAGTGTGGAACTGGACAATGGGGTCAGTGTGGAACTGGTCAATGGGGTCAGTGTGGAACTGGACAGTGGGGTCAGTGTGGAACTGGTCAATGGGGTCAGTGTGGAACTGGACAGTGGGGTCAGTGTGGAACTGGACAATGGGGTCAGTGTGGACTGACAATGGGGGCAATGTGGAACTGGACAATGGGGTCAGTGTGGAATTGGACAATGAGGTCAGTGTGGACAATGGGGTCAGTGTGGAACTGGACAATGGGGTCAGTGTGGACTGGACAATGGGGTCAGTGTGGAACTGGACAATGGGGTCAGTGTGAACAGGACAATGGAGTCAGTGTGGACAATGAGGTCAGTGTGAACTGGACAATGAAGTCAGTGTGAACTGGACAATGGGGTCGGTGTGAACTGGACAATGGGGTCAGTGTGGAACTGGACAATGGGGTCGGTGTGAACTGGACAATGGGGTCAGTGTGAACTGGACAATGGGGTCAGTGTGGAACTGGACAATGGGGTCAGTGTGGAACTGGACAATGGGGTCGGTGTGAACTGGACAATGGGGTCAGTGTGAACTGGACAATGGAGTCAGTGTGGAACTGGACAATGGGGTCGGTGTGAACTGGACAATGGGGTCAGTGTGAACTGGACAATGGGGTCAGTGTGGAACTGAACAATAGGGTCAGTGTGGAAATGGACTATGGGGTCATTGTGGAACTGGACAATGGGGTCAGTGTGGACTGGACAATGGGGTCAGTGTGGACTGGACAATGTGGTCAGGGTGGAACTGGACAATGGGTCAATCTGGACAATGGGGTCAGTGTGAACTGGACAATGGGGCCAGTCTGTAACTGGACAATGGGGTCAGTGTGAACTGGACAATGGGGTCGGTGTGGACAATGTGGTCAGTGTGGACAATGGGGTCAGTGTGGAACTGAACAATGGGGTCAGTCTGAACTGGACAATGGTGTCAGTGTGGAACAGGACAATGGGGTCAGTGTGAACTGGACAATGTGGTCAGGGTGAACTGGATAATGGGGTGAGTGTGGACAATGAAGTCAGTGTGAACTGGACAATGGGGTCGGTGTGGAAATGGACTATGGGGTCATTGTGGAACTGGACAATGGGGTCAGTGTGGACTGGACAATGGGGTCAGTGTGGACTGGACAATGTGGTCAGGGTGAACTGGATAATGGGGTCAGTATGGACTGGACAATGGGCTCAGTGTGGAACTGGACAATGGGGTCAGTGTGGAACTGGACAATGGGGTCAGTGTGGAACAGGACAATGGGGTCAGTGTGAACTGGATAATGGGCTCAGTGTGGAACAGGACAATGGGGTCAGTGTGGAACAGGACAATGGGGTCAGTGTGGAACAGGACAATGGGGTCAGTGTGGAACTGGACAATGGTGTCAGTGTGGAACAGGACAATGGGGTCAGTGTGAACTGGACAATGTGGTCAGGGTGAACTGGATAATGGGGTGAGTGTGGACAATGAAGTCAGTGTGAACTGGACAATGGGGTCGGTGTGGAAATGGACTATGGGGTCAGTGTGGAACTGAACAATAGGGTCAGTGTGGAAATGGACTATGGGGTCATTGTGGAACTGGACAATGGGGTCAGTGTGGACTGGACAATGGGGTCAGTGTGGACTGGACAATGTGGTCAGGGTGAACTGGATAATGGGGTCAGTATGGACTGGACAATGGGCTCAGTGTGGAACTGGACAATGGGGTCAGTGTGGAACTGGACAATGGGGTCAGTGTGGAACAGGACAATGGGGTCAGTGTGGAACTGGACAATGGGGTCAGTGTGGAACTGGACAATGGGGTCAGTGTGGAACAGGACAATGGGGTCAGTGTGGAACAGGACAATGGGCTCAGTGTGGAACTGGACAATGGGGTCAGTGTGGATCAGGACAATGGGGTCAGTGTGAACTGGATAATGGGCTCAGTGTGGAACAGGACAATGGGCTCAGTGTGGAACTGGACAATGGGGTCAGTGTGGAACAGGACAATGGGGTCAGTGTGAACTGGACAATGTGGTCAGGGTGAACTGGACAATGGGGTCATTGTGGAACTGGACAATGGGGTCAGTGTGAACTGGACAATGGGGTCAGTGTGGAACTGGACAATAGGGTCAGTGTGGAAATGGACTATGGGGTCATTGTGGAACTGGACAATGGGGTCAGTGTGGAACTGGACAATGGGGTCAGTGTGGACTGGACAATGGGGTCAGTGTGGAACTGGACAATGGGGTCAGTGTGGACTGGACAATGGGGTCAGTGTGGACTGGACAATGGGGTCAGTGTGGACTGGACAATGTGGTCAGGGTGAACTGGATAATGGGGTCAGTGTGGAACTGGACAATGGGGTCAGTGTGGACAATGGGGTCAGTGTGGAACTGGACAATGGGGTCAGTGTGAACTGGACAATGGGGTCAGTGTGGAACTGGACAATGGGGTCAGTGTGAACTGGACAATGGGGTCAGGGTGAACTGGACAATGGGGTCAGTGTGGAACTGGACAATGGGGTGAGTGTGGAAATGGACTATGGGGTCATTGTGGAACTGGACAATGGGGTCAGTGTGGACTGGACAATGGGGTCAGTGTGGACTGGACAATGGGGTCAGTGTGGACTGGACAATGTGGTCAGGGTGAACTGGATAATGGGGTCAGTGTGGACAATGGGGTCAGTGTGGAACTGGACAATGGGGTCATTCCAGAAGTGGAAATGGGGTCAGTGTGGACTGGACAATGGGGTCAGTGTGGACTGGACAAAGGGGTCAGTGTGGAACTGGACAATGGAGTCAGTGTGGACAATGGGGTCAGTGTGGAACTGGACAATGGGCTCAGTGTGAACTGGACAATGGGCTCAGTGTGGACTGGACAATGGGGTCAGTGTGGACTGGACAATGGGGTCAGTGTGGAACTGGACAATGGGCTCAGTGTGGACTGGACAAGGGCGTCAGTGTGGAACTGGACAATGTGGTCAGTGTGGAACTGGACAATGGGGTCAGTGTGGAACTGGACAATGGAGTCAGTGTGGACTGGACAATGGGCTCAGTGTGGAACTGGACAATGGACTCAGGGTGGAACTGGACAATGGGGTCAGTGTGGAACTGGACAATGGGGTCAGTGTGGACTGGACAATGGAGTCAGTGTGGAACTGGACAATGGACTCAGGGTGGAACTGGACAATGGGGTCAGTGTGGAACTGGACAATGTGGTCAGTGTGGAACTGGACAATGGGGTCAGTGTGGAACTGGTCAATGGGGTCAGTGTGAACTGGACAATGGGGTCAGTGTGGAACTGGTCAATGGGGTCAGTGTGAACTGGACAATGGGGTCAGTGTGAACTGGACAATGGGGTCAGTGTGGACTGGACAATGGGGTCAGTGTGAACAGGACAATGGGGTCAGTGTGGAACTGGACAATGTGGTCAGTGTGGAACTGGACAATGGGGTCAGTGTGAACTGGACAATGGGGTCAGTGTGAACAGGACAATGGGGTCAGTGTGGAACTGGACAATGGGATCAGTGTGGAACTGGACAATGGGGTCAGTGTGGACTGGACAATGGGGTCAGTGTGAACAGGACAATGGGGTCAGGGTGGAACTGGACAATGGGGTCAGGGTGGAACTGGACAATGGGGTCAGTGTGGAACTGGACAATGGGATCAGTGTGGAACTGGACAATGGGGTCAGGGTGGAACTGGACAATGGGGTCAGTGTGGAACTGGACAATGGGATCAGTGTGGAACTGGACAATGGGGTCAGTGTGAACTGGACAATGGGGTCAGTGTGAACTGGACAATGGGCTCAGTGTGGAACTGGTTAATGGGGTCAGTGTGGAACTGGACAATGGGCTCAGTGTAGAACTGGTTAATGGGGTCAGTGTGGACAATGGGGTCAGTGTGGACAATGGGGTCAGTGTGGACAATGGGGTCAGTGTGGACAATGGGGACAGTGTGAACTGGACAATGGGGTCAGTGTGGACTGGACAATGGGCTCAGTGTGGACTGGACAATGGGGTCAGTGTGGAACTGGTTAATGGGGTCAGTGTGGAACTGGACAATGGGCTCAGTGTAGAACTGGTTAATGGGGTCAGTGTGGACAATGGGGTCAGTGTGGACAATGGGGTCAGTGTGGACAATGGGGTCAGTGTGGACAATGGGGACAGTGTGAACTGGACAATGGGGTCAGTGTGGACTGGACAATGGGCTCAGTGTGGACTGGACAATGGGGTCAGTGTGAACTGGACAATGGGGTCAGTGTGGACTGGACAATGGGGTCAGTGTGGACTGGACAATGGGCTCAGTGTGGACTGGACAATGGGGTCAGTGTGGACTGGACAATGGGGTCAGTGTGGACAATGGGGTCAGTGTGGACAATGGGGACAGTGTGAACTGGACAATGGGGTCAGTGTGGACTGGACAATGGGGTCAGTGTGGACTGGATAATGGGCTCAGTGTGGACTGGACAATGGGGTCAGTGTGGACTGGACAATGGGGTCAGTGTGGACAATGGGGTCAGTGTGGACAATGGGGACAGTGTGAACTGGACAATGGGGTCAGTGTGGACTGGACAATGGGCTCAGTGTGGACTGGACAATGGGGTCGGTGTGGACTGGACAATGGGGACAGTGTGAACTGGACAATGGGCTCAGTGTGGACTGGATAATGGGCTCAGTGTGGACTGGATAATGGGCTCAGTGTGGACTGGACAATGGGCTCAGTGTGGACTGGATAATGGGGTCAGTGTGGACTGGATAATGGGGTCAGTGTGGACTGGACAATGGGGTCAGTGTGGACTGGATAATGGGCTCAGTGTGGACTGGATAATGGGGTCAGTGTGGACTGGACAATGGGGTCAGTGTGGACTGGACAATGGGCTCAGTGTGGACTGGACAATGGGCTCAGTGTGGACTGGATAATGGGGTCAGTGTGGACTGGATAATGGGCTCAGTGTGGACTGGACAATGGGGTCAGTGTGGACTGGATAATGGGGTCAGTGTGGACTGGACAATGGGGTCAGTGTGGACTGGACAATGGGGTCAGTGTGGACTGGACAATGGGCTCAGTGTGGACTGGATAATGGGCTCAGTGTGGACTGGATAATGGGGTCAGTGTGGACTGGATAATGGGCTCAGTGTGGACTGGACAATGGGCTCAGTGTGGACTGGATAATGGGCTCAGTGTGGACTGGATAATGGGGTCAGTGTGGACTGGACAATGGGGTCAGTGTGGACAGTGCGGTCAGTGTCGGGTGTGCGTTGGGCCGTGGTGGGGATTATGGGCCTGATCTTACCAACAATTTGCGCCCGTTTTCAGGCGCGAAATCGCGGTAAAGTCGGGTGTGAGGCCTTTATCGCGATCTGCACCCACGTCCGAGCAAATCGCCACTTTACCGAGAGCCGCAAATGGCGGGGATCCATTGCGCGCCCAAATTGGGTGGACCATCGATTTAAATGCATTAGCATGTATTTCAATCGATTTAATGAACTGCCCACCCAACTCTATCATCATTTCCCACTTTACCGCCACGTGTACCGTTCCGGATCCGCGCTTTTAGCAGCTGCTAAATAAAAGTCTGAAGCCGATGCTGCAGCTTCCGAAGAGCGGGTTCAGAGCCTCCAACAGCTCTCTGACCCAGATCATCCTCTGGGGGGGGGGGGGGGGGGGGGGGGGGGGAGGAGGAAGAGGGAGGCGGGTCAGATGTATCTCTGGCGGGGGGAGGAGGAGGAGGCGGGTCAGATGTATCTCTTGGGGGGGGGGGGCGAGAGGGCTGATCATTGTCTGGTGGTGACGGGGAGGCCCGATCGCTCACTGGTGGGGGGGGCAGATGGATCTCTGGTGGGGGTGGGGTAGGGGGTTCCGCTGTCACTCTGCGGGCAATCCCTCCTCCCCACCGGAGGAACGAATCCCTCCTCCCGGAGTGGACATGCAGCCATGCCGTCCCATAAAACCTTCAGGATCAAGCGATTCCTCGTTAAGAAGATGAAGCAGAACCGGCCGATTCCACAGTGGATCCGCATGAAAACTGGCAACAAGATCAGTACAAGTCCAAGAGGAGACACTGGAGAAGGACCAAGCTGGGCCTGTAAAGGGATACACCATCACTACAGTGATTGGTGGTCGATTTTCATATTTATGTCCATTGGAGATTTTGCGCTAGTTCCTTGCTCTGGGAATGTTTGTTCTGTTTGTTAGATGTTATCTTTCATGTCGATTGATTGAGAGATGTTGGGATGGATGCAGAAGATATTTTCTGTGCTGACGAATAGGAGAGATGCTTTCTTAATTTGTGACAAGGGAAATCGTTCCATGCTCATGTATGCCTACACTATTCTCACACTGATGGAGATGAGAGGGGTTTTTGGATGTGACAGATATTTTCTAGACTGATAGATGAGGGAGATATTTTCTAGACTGATAGATGAGGGAGATATTTTCAGACTGATGGATACGTGAGCTATTTCACACTGATGGATGGAAGATCATTTTTCAAACTGTTGAATATTTCCCATGTTTTCATAGCCATGGATCTGAGTGAAATTTTCATCATGAAACATATGGGAAAAATATTCATTCTAAAGGATATGGGAGATGTTGTTTCACTGATGGGAATGGGCGATAACTTCGTGTCAATGGGTCGGGGTGACATTTTCATAATGATATATATTGGCAGCATTTTAGTGTTGATCATAATATGGAATGACTTCATCCTGCTGGATATGGGTGATTCTTTCATATTGATGGAGATGGGCAATGCATTTAACACTGTTGCCCCCCTCCCTCCCCACTGATCGCCCGCAGAGTGGCATGGAACCCACCTGCCCCCCCAACTAGAGATCCATCTGCCCCCCCCCCCCCCACCGAGATACACCCTCACTGCTGCTTTTCGCTCTGAGCCGCTCTCTCCGCTTTCTGCTTTTCTTTTCCCAACATGGGCGCACTTTTACACTTTGTTTTCAAACTGCGCATGCCCAGTTCAGAGCTCTGATCGTTCCAGCAGTGCTAAGCCCCGCCCACAGCGCGGATCGGTCTGGAGACGGCTGAAAGCGTATGGGGGCGTCTGAACGCGGATTTCTAGGTTGGATCTGTACTACGCCCAGATTCGGCACTTAGAATCAAAATGGTAAAATCGGGCCCAATGTGTATTGGGGTGGATAGTGGTGAGTGATGGGGAATAGTTGAAAGTGGGGGGTGGCGGGCTTGTGGGGGAGAGTGGTTCTTTGGGTGGATGCTGAGCATTGGGAGAATATTGGGGAGTTTTGAGGCATAGAAGCGAAATTTCCCCCATTCCCGCCCGTCACAGGAATCGGAGTGGGCAAGAGCGGACCATGGAAAGATCTGTTGACCTCAGGAGGGATTTTCTGGATGAGCGCAGGCCGGAAAATCACGCCCATTGTGTAATGAGGGGGTGATAACGGTGAGTTAGAGGCAATAGTGGTGAGTTGGAAGGGATACTGGGGACATTTTGGTGAGTGGAGGCACTTTGGGGAGTAGGGAGTCATAGTGGGGAGTTGGGGGCAATAGTTGGGAGTTGGTGGGTTAGTGGTGAGAGGAGGAGATATAAGGGAAGTGGGTGGGATAGTGAGGAATGGGGGTAATATTGGGAGTGGGTGTGATATTGGTGACTGGAGGAGATTTTGGGAAGTGTGTGTGAGAGTTAAGAGTGGAGGCAATTGGCTTTTTTCTCACCCACTTTCTTGTATTTGTAGATGCAATTCTGGTGTTTTTAACCATGTAACCTCCATGTGACTTCCATTTATCCCAGCTTTATAATCTTTGGATTAGTACCTGAGCCACGTGCAAATTGGCAAAGGGTATGTAAAATTAATGTTTAATGTTTAATGAGATCATGTGCTTCGGTAAGAGGAATGAAAAGACAGTGTATTATGGAAATGGAGAGAGGCTGCAGATGAGTGAAATGCAGAGGGATCTAGGTGTTCTAGTGCATGAATCACAAAAAGCTCGCAAGTAGGTCAAACAAGTAGTTAAGAAGGAAAATGGCATTTCGGGCTTTAGCGCAAAGGGGTTGGAGTTTAAAAATAGGGAGGTTTTGTTGCAACTGTACAGGGAGTTGGTGAGGCCTCACCTGGAAAACTGTGTACAGTTTTGGTCCCCTTACCTTAAAGAGGATATAGTAACATGGGAGGCAGGCCAAAGGAGATTCACCAGGCTAATTCCTGGGATGAGAAGGTTGTCCTATCAAAAGAGACTAAATAGTCTGGGTCTGTATTTCTTGGAGTTTAGAAGAGTGAGGGGTGACCTTATTCAAACATACAAGATCCAGAGGGGGCTTGACAGGGTAGATGGTGAGATGTTTTCACTATTGGGAGAGTCTTGAACAAGGAGACATAGCTACAAGATAAAGGGCCAGTCATTTAAAAGTGAGGTGCATTGAAATTTCTTCCTGCAGAGGGTAGTGAATTTCTGGAATTCTCTGCCCCAAAGAGTGATGGAGGCTGGATCATTAGAAATATTGAAAGTGGAGGTGGATAAATATTTTATAGATCAAGAAATAGAGGGCTCTGGGGAGATGGCATGGAAAAAGAGCTGAGGCCGGCATAGATCAGCCATGATCGTACTGAACGGAAGGGCGGACTTGAAGGGCCTGGCGGCCCACTCCTGCTTCTATTTCTTATGTTCTTGTGTGTGTTCTTTTTCTGTCTCCAATATTTTTACAATAAAGAAATGAAATGTTCAAACAAAATTTTTAAAAATCGTAATTTTGTTAAAATGCCCTTCCAATTTTTGTCCTTGGTTACTTGTAAGTAGTGCCCAGGAGACTGACCTTTCATATCCAGAGACTCCATGACAATCCTGCAACATTGGCTACCTCACTTATTGACCATTTTCTGGATAGGAAATGGGTCGGAGGTGACTTGCTAAGTTCCTGTCTAGGAAGAAGGAGGACCAACAAATCCCCCCAGTCTGCCAGTCCATCCAGGCAGCCTACTGAGAGAGAGAGGGGAGAGAGGCTTGAGCGGGTTATTCTATAAGACTAGAGCACATAAGCTTTGTGTCCTCGAGTGTAATGCAATAAAATGAAGCATGGGTTCACAGACTGGGAGAGGACAGTGTGTTTTATTACTCTTCTTGGTTACAAGACGAGCTTTGATAAGAAAACAAATGTCTGTGTGGAGTTTGCACATTCTCCTCGTGTCTGCGTGGGTTTCCTCCGGGTGCTCCGGTTTCCTCCCACAGTCCAAAGATGTGCAGGTTAAGTTGATTGGCCAGGTTAAAAATTGCCCCTTAGAGTCCTGAGACGCGTAGGTTAGAGGGATTAGCGGGTAAATATGTGGGGGTAGGGCCTGGGTGGGATTGTGGTCGGTGCAGACTCGATGGGCCGAATGGCCTCCTTCTGCACTGTAGGGTTTCTATGATTTCTATGAAAAGTAAGTGAAATGTAATTGCATCCTTTACTCCCTGCGTTCAGCAGTGATTAGATTGAACAGATCTCCAGCATGATGTTCTAATATGGAGTGAATTCTAAATTCATACACTGACAATATAAAGCTAACTAACTCCCAGGAAAGCATCAGGGCCCCAGAAATTACTTGGGGTGATACTATCACTGGAAAACTTAACCAGTGTATCATTTCCTTATCTGCTACTATAGTGGGAAATTGCTTAATTATTTTCTGTAGATGGGTTAGTGGCCCCAACACCCCCATTAGAATAGTGGACAGGAGACTTGATATGAATGTGTTAAGTGTATTTACACTAAAATTGTGGAGACAATTTCTAGGCTCCAAAAATGTGAAGAAATATAAAAATGACTGAATTACAGCCTAGTGAATCTTAAGGGAATTACTTGTAATTTAACTCAGCCCAAATGCATTATCTAATTTATCTCCGACAGTTTAGTCACATTTCTTTTGTTACAAGATAGAAACCAGTGACACAATATTGCTTAATTGTGGAATTTGATGTAATATATCAACTGAATGCTTGAAACCAGGAATCCGAGTTCCCAGAACAGGCACTGTTCATCTTGGTATTCACATAGACCAAGCTGATATTCGACATAGCATCATAGATCTTTTTTTACTGCTCCTGATTTTAAGGAGCTTTTTTGCTGAAGATTTGTTTTGGCCCTTGGTGCTTGGTGAATGAAGGATGTTTCTGTTTTTAATACCTACCTTCATTAGTTAATGCATTCCCAGCTTGGGTAGCGCCATTAGTGCCTTCTGTGCTTATTCAATACGAGTCCCAACATTGTTCTCGATACTGTCCTTCGATTTGTCTGACAGCAAAAACCCATGCCAGAAGGACTAAAGCCACACTATGTTGGGATTTTCCAGTCCCGTGGTGGGAAGGACTGAAACATCCCAGTCTATATCCCTGGGATGATTTCCTCGGCCACCGGAAGTGGATGATTCCAGGGAATCCGTCCCAATTTAACCCATAGAAGACTGATACATATTGCTCATTGATTCTACCCATTTGATGCCAAACAATGAAGTTTGTGCAATTTATTGTTGTGAATTTAGCCTGGACCAAATTCGGGCTCCTATTGGGTCTTTTGCAGCTGGCAGAGAGAGGGGGAATTTCACTTAATCAGTTAGGCCTGGATCCCAACTCTCAGCAACCCCCATCTAACTTGTGAACTGTATGTAACCTGGTCAAGAGAAAAGGGTGTACATGAATAACTGAGTGTAGTGAGCAAGTCTCTGGATGTATGAAGAAGGGGATTTGCCAAGTCTGGAATGTTGGTGGAGATGAGTCAATGGTTTGTTATCGTATAAGGACTGAAGAACATGGAGCTAGTTATACCAGGTAGCTGAGGCCTGAGGAGGCTGTCAGTAACCAAGCGATGACAGAGGCTGGTGAAAGGTCAACTGACTGTGACTGGTGTTGTGTCAACAGACAACTGGCCAATCACTGAGCCTTGGGAAGGAAGGTTTGGCCAAGCCAGAGCTGATCAGGCAGGCAGCATACCCAGAGCACGGCGTAAGAAATTGTGCTCAAGAATAATAGTTGGCTCGTTCAGGACAAAGTAGTCTGATCAACGATGTGGAGACCAGAAGGACAGAAGTTACTAGTGAGGTGTGATTTGTGTCCCAGTATAGGTCTGAACTTCTGTCAATGTAAGTCACAGCACCAGAACCCGGGTTCAATTCTGGCCTCGGGTGACTGTGTGCAGTTTGCACATTCTCCCCGTGTCTGCGTGGGTTTTCTTCGGGTGGTCCGGTTTCCTCCCATACTCCAAAGATGTGCAGGTTAGGTGGATTGGCCATGCTAAATTGCCTCTTAGGGGGATTAGCAGGGTAAATACATAGAGTTACGGGGATAGGGCCTGGGTGGTATTATGTTCGGTGCAGACTCGATGGGCAGAACGACCTCCTTCTGCACTGTCAGGATTCTATGATTCTATGACAGATTAGAAATCAGGATCACAGGGAGAAATCTCAGTAAAATGGAGAATGCTTTTATTTGAAATGTACTCTGGTCTGTTCTCTCTGTCTGGCTGATCTAACGAAGAACACGATCTAACTGCTACTTTGGTTAATAATTTCATTAATTTTGAAGCAAGATATTCTCCCTCATTCCTTGGCAATTATTTATCCCTCAATTGACCTCACTAAAAAGTCTGATGATTACCTGTGTACAAATTAGCTGCCATGCTTCCGACACGACAAGGGGAATTACACTTCTGGAGCAGCTATAAAGAGCTTCGGGAACCTTCTGGGTTGTGAAAGGTGCTATATAAATGCAAGTTTTTGCCTTTTAAGGGGGGAACATCTGGGAATAACAGTGACAGCAATATAATTAAGGATCATCAGGTCCTGGTGATTTGTCTTCCTGAACGTGGGAGGACCCTGAGGGAAAGTACGGAAGAAAAAGGAAACTCTGACTGTAATTATCCTCAGTGCTGTGCAGGAGAATTGTACAAGGACTGGGGTGGGAGGGGGAGGGGTGGAAAATCTGACAGCTGCTTCAGAATAAGAGATGAGAACGAGACAGAAAATTATAAAGAGGTTTGTCTTTAGTTACTTGTAACCAATTAGACTCAACATTTCTGGATGGAAGCACTGGGAATTGAGGATGAGCTCATCTGAGCCAGTCACCTGCAACCATAAGCCCGCAAATCATGCCATCAGACACTCCGGTCTGATCTCTCAAGTTCTTCGGTCCAATACTCTAACAGAGGCATTAGCCCATTTAGAATGAATACATTTAAAATAACAGACGGGGGAATTTGCCAACAAGACAGTCGATGCTCAGACAATAGTACCGTGCAGAGTAATTAAGGTTACAATTTTCCTTTCACTTTCAGACCACTTGGATACATGAAACATGTCACAGTGTGAGAACCCTCTGTGTGCTCTCAGTGGGAGCACTCTTGTCCACTTAGTCAGGAGGTTATCAGGTGGCATTTCAGTGCAGCAGTGAGAGAGCTGCACTCTGAGGTCCCACCGTTCTGATCATTGTTATACCTAGGCCTCCCAAGACATTGGTTCATTAAAGTCCTTTAGGGAAGGAAATCTGTCGTCCTTACCTGGTCTGGCCTACATGAGACTCCAGAGCCACAGCAATGTGGCTGACTCTTAAGTGCCCTCTGAAATGGCCTAGCAAGCCACTCAGTTGTAACAATCGCTGCAAAGTGTCAACAAAGAAATGAAATGGATGGACCACCTGGCATCGACCTCGGCACTGGAAAAGACAACGGCAAAACAAGCGGCCCTGTCGACCCTGCAAAGTCCTTCTTATAACATCTGGAGGCTAGTGCCAAAATTGGGAGTGCTGTCTCACAAACTAGTCAAGCAATAGCCTGACATAGTCATTCTCACGGAATCATACCATTACCATCCCTGGATATGTCCTGTTCCACTGGCAGGACAGACCCAGCAGAGGTGATGGCACAGTGGTATACAGTCAGGAGGGAGTTGCCCTGGGAGTCCTTAACATCGACTCCGGACCCCATGAAGTCTCATGGCTTCAGGTTAAACATGCACAAGGAAACCTCTTACTGGTTACCACACACCGTCCTCCTTCGCCTGGTGAATCAGTATTCCTCCACGTTGGGCAACACTTGGAGGAAGCAAGGTTGCAAAATGTACTCTGGATGGGGGATTTCAATGTCCACCACCAAGAGTGGCTCAGCAGCGTCACTACTGATGGAGCTGGTTGGGTCCTAAAGGATATAACTGCTAGACTGGGTCTGCAGCAGGTTGTTAAGGAACCAACAAGAGGAAATAACATACTTGACCTCATCCTTACCAATCTGCCGGCTGCAGATGCATCTGTCCATGACAGTATCGGTAAGCGTAACCACCACACAGTCCTTCTGGAGACGAAGTCCCGCCTTCACATTGAGAATAACCTCCATCCTATTGTGTGGCATTATCACCGTGCTAAGTGGGACAGACTTCAAACCAATCAAGCAACTCAAGACTGGGCATCCATGAGGCACTGTGGGCCATCAACAGCAGTGGAATTGTACTCCAGCACAATCTGCATCCTCATGGCCCGGCATATCCCCCACTCAACCATTACCATCAAGCCAGGGGATCAACCCTGGTGCAATGGAGAGTGCAGGAGGGCATGCCAGGAGCAGCACTAGGCATACCCAAAAATGAGGTGTCAACCTGGTGAAGCTACCAAACAGGATTACTTGCATGCCAAATGGCAAAAACAGCAAGTGATAGACAGAGCTAAGTGATCCCACAACCAACGAACCAGATTTAAGCTCTGCAGTCCTTCCACATCCAGTCGAGAATGTTGGTGGACAATTAAACAACTCACTGGATGAGGAGGCTCCACAAATATCCCCACCCTCAATGATGGAGGAGCTCAACACATCAGTGCAAAAGATAAGGCTGAAGCATTCGCAGCAACCTTCAGCCAGAAGTGCCGAGAGAATAATCCATTTTGACCTCCTCCAGTGGTCCCCAGCATCTCACACGCCAGTCTCCAGCCAATTCAATTCACTCCACATGATACCAAGAAATGGCTGCAGGCACTGGATACTGAAAAGGCAATGGGCCCTGATAACATTCTGGCAATTGTACTGAAGACTTGTGCTCCAGAACTTGCCGTTCCCCTAGCCAAGCTCTTCCAGTACCGTTACAACACTGGCATCTATCCAACAATGTGGAAAATTGGCCAGGTATGTCCTGTACACAAAAAACAGGATAAATCCAACCTGGCCAATTAGCCTACTCTTGGTCATGAGTAAAGTGATGGAAGGGGCTATCAAGCAGCACCTGTTCAGCAAACTCCTGAATGGCCTAAGGCTATAAATTTCGGTCCTGGAAAATGCCCAGTTTACCTCAGATTACCCTAGAAAAGCAAGGTGTCTCAAAAATTGGAACGGGTGAATCGAGCTAGAATTGGGAAATGTTGATGTACAAAAGGATCTGGGTATCCTTGAATGCCAGTCACTGAGAACAAGCATGAAGTCACAACAAGTAGTTAGGAAGGTAAACAGCATGTTGGCCTTCATTGCAAGAACATTTCAGTACAGGAGCAAGGATGTCTTACTGGAGCTGTACATGGCCTTGGTGAGACCACAGCTGGAGTATTGTGTGCATTTGGTCTCCTTGCCTAAGAAAGGATATACTTGCCAGAGAGGGAGTGCAGCAATGGTTTACCAGACTGATTCTTGGGGTGACAGGATTGTCATCTGAGGAGAGAGGTGGACTAGACCTGTATTCACTGGGGTTTTGGAAGAATGGGAGGGGATCCAATTGAAATGTATAAAATTCTGACAGGCTGGACAGACTGGATGCAGGAATGCTGTTTCCCCTGGCTGGGGGAAAAGGGTCTAGAACAAGGGGTCAGAATCTCAGGATACAGAGTAGGGCATTTAGGACTGAGATGAAGAGAGATTTCTTCACTCAGAGGCTGGTGAACCTGTGGAATTATCTTCCACAGAAGGCTGTGGAGGCCAAATCACTGAATATATTTAAGGAGGAAATTGATTGATTTTTAGACAGTAAAGGCATCAAGGAATATAGAGAAAGAATGGGAGAATGGTGTTGAAACAGAGCATCTGGCATCAGCAGCCTGGGCCCTAAACACTGGAGTTTCCTCCCCAAACATCTCAACTTTTCTTAACTCATTTAAGATGTTCCTTAAAATCTAGCTGAAACTAATGGTCATCTGTCCTATTACCTCTTTACATAGCTCTGTCTGATAACTCTTCTATGAAGCACCTTGGGACCTATGACTATATTAGAGGTGCTATATAAGCACAAGCAGTTGTTGTAATAAACTGCTTTGAGATATATGTGTACATTGTGATGAACCCCGCTGATGTTCAGGGTAAGGTTATCCCAAATCCCTGAAGAGAAACTTGGAACGTCAGTTCTTAACTATTTACTTTTGTAATTTGGAAAAAATGTGAGAAAAGAGATGAACCTGATGAGGAAATGATCAATCTTGTAAATTATTCAAATAACAAAAGGTTTTTAAAACACCCAACAAGAATGGCAACAATAAAGAACAACATTTATAATTAACTACAATAATGGTTACTCAGACAGTATGCTTAAATTAACACCCGCCCCCGCAAACGGAATTTATCTACTTTCCTAAGCTCTGAGATTCCACCTATCCCAAAACATCATCCCATAGATTTTAACACTATGGGCCAAATCCAGCAAATAATTGCCACACAGGACTGTGGCTTTCTTTTGGGAACCTTTAGGGTAGAGTTGATGGGGTCTGCACAGACAGACTTCTGCTGCTTTCTTTTCTGTACAACAGCTTGCTTCTCTCTGAGAGAGCTCTGCTTTTCAGTTAGTTGTGGCTATGACCTAAGTCACTAGACTGCTCGTCTCCACTTTGCTTAACAAAGTATCTGTTTCACCCTTCTACTCGACTAATCTGCATCACACTAGTCCTCCGTACAGCTAAATCCCTATCAGTTTCACTTTTATCCAATTCTTTGCTTTTTATTTAATTCCAATTTCCTAACAATACAGAGTGAGATGGAACTATAACTGTTGACCACAAATTAACAAATCACTTATTCACCCAGGCGCAGTGGTGTGGTGACTAGGGGATTTTCACAGTAACTTAATTGCAGTGTTAATGTAAGCCTACTTGTGACACTAATTAAGAAAAAATTTCAAGTGTCCCAATGGATTTTAAGGATGTTTTTGCCAAAGTATCACATCAAAGGCTATTTAGCAAAATTGAGATTCATGGTAATAGGAGGGTCCGCGTCAACTTGAACAACAAATTGGCTTAAAGACAGAAAGCACCATGTTATGGTAAATGGTTGTTTTCAGATTGGAGAATGGTAGGCACTGGCATTCTTCAAGGGTCAGTTAAACAACATTATTTTTTGATATAGATAAATGACTTGGATTTTTCTTACAGAGTAAAATTTCAAAATTTGCCATTGATACCAAACTTGGAGGAGTGGCAAACAGTGACGATGATACCAGTCGCCTGCAATAGGATATAGATACGCTATTAGATGGAGCAGACAAGTGGCAGATGGAATTTGATAAAGAGAAGAGGTGATGCATTTTGGCAGAAGGAATAGGAAGTGGCACAGTTTTGAAGAGTGTGCCAGATAGATTTAGAGTTCATGCGGGTAGAGATTTGGGGTTCATGTGGGTAGATCTTTGAAGGTAGTGGGGGAGAGCAGTTGGAGGAACTTAGGCTTCATAAATCAAAGATCATAGAATCATAGAAACCCTACAGTGCAGAAGGAGGCCATTCAGCCCATCGACTCTGACTGACAACAATCCCACCCAGGCCCTATGCATGTCATTCCACATATTTACCCCGCTAATCCCTCTAACCTACGCACCCCAGGACACTAAGGGGCAATTTAGCATGGCCAATCAACCTAACCCGCACATCTTTGGAGTGTGGGAGGAAACTGGAGCACCCGGAGGAAACCCACGCAAACATGGGGAGAGTGTGCAAAGTCCACACAGACAGTGACCCAAGCCAGGAATAGAACCCAAGTCCCTGGAGCTGTGAGGCAGCAGTGCTAACCACTGTGCCACCATATAATTATTGAATACAAAAGATATTGAGGAAGATACACTGAACCTTTATTAAACTCCATGGATTCATCCACAACGAGACGATTGCATCCAGTTCTGGTCACCACATTTTAGAAAGAATGTGATGGTCTGTGAGAGGGAGTAGGGATTTACCCGCATGGCTACAGGATGAGGAATTTTAACTACAAGGTTAGGTTGTAGAAGCTGGAGTGTTCTTCTTGGAGTAAAGGGGATTCAGAGAAGATTTGATGGAGGTCTACAAGATTATGACAGGTTTGAATAAGGCGGATGAAAAAAGTTGTTCCCATTAGCCAATGGTACAAAGAATAAGACACACAGATTTCAGGTTTGGGGTGAGAAATGTGAATAGAGTATGTGAGGAGGAACTGTTTTCTGTAGTGAGTGGTAATAACCTGGAACACGCTAATCATGAGTGTGGTGGAAGTGGAGACAATCAGTGATTTCAAGAGGAATTGGATGGGCATTTGTGGGAAATAAAGTTACAGGTTTAGAGGGAAAGAGTGAGCAATGGGACTGACTGGATTGCTGTACACAGAGCTGGTATGGACTTGATGGACCGAATAGCCTCCTTCTGTGCTGTAATGACTTGATGACTCCAAAACAATCTTAGCAACCGTAATTTAACACTCCACCCTTTCTCTCCAGCAATGTGATTATTGATTTTGTCCAGCTTTTTTTGAATGAAACAGTGACAATAATGTGACATCGAATCTCTAATTAGGTCATTGTATCTTTCTCTAACCTTGCAACCTTGTAAAGATCTTGAAAAGAACATTGTGTTAATAGCAAACCCATAAATTGTGTGCGATATTTTATTCAATAGCTGCTGTGTTTGATGACCTTTGTCTTGCTGCCCAAAGTATGTGAAAAGGTTGCGTGGCTGTGTGTACAACATGGGTTTCTATAATCCAGCTCCCCTCCAAAATAATACATGCTTTTTTTCAGCCTTGCAGTCTGACCTGAGTGACGTAGGAACTTTTACTTTGCTTTGACATTCTGAATTTATATTTCTGATTGTCAGTGTACATTCAGATAATCAAATATGAGTAGGAAAAACACATGCAGGCAAGTACAGAAAAATAAATGGAGATGGACAGATAGACAGGGGCACAGACACATTTGTGGGAGGATAGACAGGAAGTAGAAATTGAGATGTTTATAGCTAAATAGAGACAAGTGGATAAGCTGTTCCAAGACATGCAACCAATGATTTGGGGTAATACATAATGTTTAACTCATCTATGTAATGTGGTACAGTCTGAATATTTTTTTCCAAATAATTTAAGATGCCAGTTAATCTCACTGGCTCGCTGGGTCAAAGACTAGGATATGATGTTTTGTGAATTTAAATGGTAAGTAGCCTGTCAGCTCTGACCTGAATTAGCTGATGGCAAAACACAACATGATGCCAATTGTGAAATGCAAAATGAAAGGAGGAAGGCAGCTGATGGTCCAGCAGAGAATTCAGGTTGAGGCTGTGGATATCTTGTCCCCATCGTGTCCATCCAGCACTTATTCTCTGCCTTCCTACTCTCTTGCCCACACAACAGGACTGAAACTCCCTTCTGTAAGTACACAGCTGCCCTTAGTGTCTCCCTTAGCCACTGCTGCTTCCCGAGAAAGAAAGAATAAAAAGTACATCCTTTGCTGCTCTTCTGAATCAACATGCCAATTGGTAAAATGTCAATCTTCAATTCATGATGCTCACTCACCATCTCTCAGGAAAACATATCCTCTATCCCTCAGTCACCCTCACTCTCCATCCCTCAGTCACCCTCACTCTCCATCCCTCAGTGACTCACACTCTCCATCCCTCAGTCCCCCCCAATCTCCATCCGTCAGTCACTCTCACTCTCCATCCCTCAGTCCCCCCCAATCTCCATCCCTCAGTCACTCCCACTCGGCATCCCTCTGTCCCCCTCAATCTCCATCCCTCAGTCACCCTCACCCTCCATCCCTCAGTGATTCTCACTCTCCATCCCTCAGTCACCCTCAATCTCCATCTCTCTGTCCCCCTCAATCGCCATCCCTCAGTCACCCTCAATCTCAATCACTCAGTGATTCTCACTTTCCATCCCTCAGTCACCCTCACTCTCCATCCCTCAGTCCCCCTCAATCCCCATCACTCAGTGACCCTCACTCTCCATCCCTCAGTCACCCTCAATCCCCATCACTCAGTGACTCTCACTCTCCATCCCTCAGTCCCCCTCAATCTCCATCCCTCAGTCACCCTCAATCTCAATCACTCAGTGACCCTCACTCTCCATCCCTCAGTCACCCTCAATCTCCATCCCTCAGTCAACCTCAATCTCCATCCCTCAGTCACCCTCACTCTCCATCCCTCAGTCACCCTCAATCCCCATCACTCAGTGACCCTCACTCTCCATCCCTCAGTCCCCCTCAATCTCCATCCCTCAGTCACCCTCAATCTCAATCACTCAGTGACCCTCACTCTCCATCCCTCAGTCACCCTCAATCTCCATCCCTCAGTCAACCTCAATCTCCATCCCTCAGTCACTCTCACTCTCCATCCCTCAGTCCCCCTCACTCTCCATCTCTCAGTCACCCTCAATCTCCATCCCTCAGTGACTCTCTCTCCATCCCTCAGTCACCCTCACTCTCCATCCCTCAGTCACCCTCAATCTCCATCCCTCAGTCACCCTCAATCTCCATCCCTCAGTCATTCTCAATCTCCACCCCTCCATGGCCCTCATGTCACTCCCTCAGTGACTCGTCTACAATCTTCCACTAGTTAGTGGCCGATAGACTACACCGAGCAATGTAATTGCACCTTTTTTTGGTCCTTTGGTCCAGCTAAATATTGCTCTGCAGTATGTAAGCATTTAATTTTAGAATATTGAGTCCTTCTAATTATTTTTGGTTTGCAAACTGATATTTCCAGCCTGAGTATTTGACCAAATGATCAAATTGTGAATACTGATTTTTCCATTGGTGGCCACTTTAGAAAACTGGTTCTGAAGATAATGTGACTTGAGATTCTCTCACACTTGAGTTAATAAACCCATGACAAGGAATCAATATTTTAAACTGGATGAGAACAAATAAGGCTTGAATGACTGAGTGTGATTAAGGTACTTGGCTTGAGTTGTTATTAATGTGGCTGTTAAAGTATACTCATTTCAATGGAGAAATTTGCCTGTAAAACTGGGAGATTTCAGGAAAGTCTTTCATAAAAAAAAGTTATTTGTTTTATATTTTTAAAATTTAAGATATATGGTATGAATTTATCTTGATAATAATTTACATTGTATTGTTGCTTCACCCTCAAGGATTTTCAAGGGTAAAAGGCTATATTAAGGAATTACAGTTGCAGTTGGAACTTTTCAAAGCATTTTTATTGCTATAACAGCACATCTGAAACTGCAATCGTGCTGACTGACTCCTCCCCCCACCCTGAGGGATTATTGTCACAGTGAGCAAGTAATTAACTCCTCGCTTCAATTTGCCACATTGAACTGCTGAATGTACAGACACGCTGTGTTATTTTATTTAGGTATCAGCTTGAAGCGACAGGCTGAGTGTCTTGTCGAACAAGTTATTTTGAGGTGGAGCGATCAAGTAATAACAATATATTGCACGATTTGTGGGCCAGTTTGTGAAAGAAGTGTGCATTTTATTACATAAATTTCACATCCTGCAGCCCCTCCGGGGTCAGACTTGGTGGAAAGAGAAAACAGAATGGTTAAAAACAATGTTGAAGCCTCTCATGATATGATAACCCCCCATGGTCTACACTGGGGAATCACTAATTGACCTCCTAGCTGGGCTCATTGAATACGAGCTCCCTGGTAATTAGCCAACCAGCTGGAGCTTGTATACTGGGCCCTGTATAAAGCAAGACCATGAGTGGGTCCATTGTCCTTTTTAGTCCCGGTAGGGATCTATTTGCCATAATTCTACTGTCTTGCCCGTCAGAGAATTGGAGCGGGCGAGGGACGGACAATAGAAATGTCCATTGACCTTGGGTTGGAATTTCTGGTCTCGCTCGAGCGAGGCTATAAAATCCCGCCCGTTATGTTCATCACAGGCTTGTGATTATTTTTTATCTTCATTTTGTGCAATAAAGCATGGTTCTTTCACAGCTGACTCTTGGAGTTATTATAGATGACAAATTGAGCAGCTGTGTTTAAAGAACTGAACTAATGTCTTTTAACTTTGGAATTCATGGCAGGTCATAAAGGACTATCTTCGCAACACCTTTGTGCTGCCACAATGCAAACCATTGCCACTGAGCCCCTTCAGGAGCACAGCCCAGTTAATTCCTGTTTAAATTCTAATTTGTACAGAGAGTGCTGAGGCTGAGAGGCTGGCATTAATGTGCTGTGGCTGCAGTAGCGGAGGGCCAGTGGTCTTGTATCTAAAAAGGTGGAAGTTTCCTCTTCATTAACACCAGAAATGAAATGAAAGATTTGCTCCATAATAAAGGAATGTTGAAGCCTTTAACATGAACTGACTCAGTTGTACAGCTGTGACCACTCAGGAAGAACGTACCAGAAAACTGGACCATTTATCTTACTGGGTGACAATTGATGGTGAAAGGCAGGCTGATATTTATCCAGCAGTTTGGTGCACCCAAAGCTGGTGACAACATTAAGATTCATTATTATTCGCCAATTGTAGTAATGTTTTGAACTATGGGCTCATTTTAAAGGAAATAGGGAAGAACTCATGTTGGGCAGGGATGAATCAACAAAATGTCCAAGGAAAAGGACCAAAGAATGGCCTCTGGTGATTTATAATTAGGTTCCTATCCTGTTAAATTGTGCTTTTGTTATTTTCCCCTTCCCATCAATATAAGTGTAAGCGTGTAAAATTAAATCATGGGCTGCAAAGAGGAAACGGTACATTCATTTACTGAACGCAGCTTGGGAGGAAAGTCAGGTGAATCGACATAATGAGAATGTGGAAGCATGGTAAACCCAAACACTCACAATTAAAAGAGTTGTTTCCAGGAATGTCAGAACCCCAATGACTCTGAAGAACAATTGTTTTCAAAGGTGATTAATGCACGGAGGCCTCCAGCCAAATCAAATCCAAAACAAGGGATAACTGATAGAGAAAACAATTCTGCCTTGTGCTTTCTATCAGACAAGCAAATGAAAACTAATTGGCAATATGGTTAGGTGAAAGGTGTAAAGATTTGGAATGCTGGATTACACCAGAAAGCTTGCAAGCAGACTGATATGGATTGGTTGGAAAATTATCCCATTGAAATTAAATGAGGGAGTCTGTAAAAATCCCAGAGATCTATGGCCGTTGCAGAAACAAAAGTGCTGGCTTGGCTATGTGTTTGTGATGTGCTGCTGATTGCATGGTCAGCCTGTATCTTCATCTCAGGAAAAGAATACCTTAACTGCACCACAGAGTGACACTACACATCGATGGAAAACAAAACAATTTGAAGGAAGGAATGTATCAAATTACACATCATGTGCATAGTTTGGCGAACACTCTGTTTTATGTCAACGCAAGTTATTAGATTTGGGAATAAAATACTGGTGCCCTTGGGACCCATTACATTGCGGAAATTCGAGTCATTGTTACCCTCCAGGCAGAAACCTTATCAGCAATTATACATTTTGGCCATCCAATTCCATCCCTTTCCTGTGCTTTAAATCTATACTGAAATGCTCCAGCATGTCTCAGGAACAATAGCCTATTGCCATCTTAGATAACTGGCGATGTGATTTGGTAATATGTAGAACTGCCTCTTTATTCTCACTGATAATACAATTCATTATGCTGATTGTCCTCACAGGGTCATGGGCTCATTCCCCACTTGAGCACCATTACTTTCTGGGCGACACAGTGGCACAATGGTTTGCACTGCTGCCTTACAGCGCCAGGGACCTGGGTTCAATACTGGCCTTGGGGTGACTATCTGTGTAGAGTTTACATGTTCTCCCCGTGCCTGGTGGGTTTCCTCTGGGTGCTCTGGTTTTCTCCCAGAGTCCAAAGATGTGCAGGTTAGGGGATTGGGCATGCTGAGTTGCCCCTTAGTGTCCCAAGATGTGTACGTTGGGGAGGATTAGTCAGGTAAATCTGTGGGGATATGGGGATAGGGCAGCAAGGTAAGGCCTGGGTAAGATGCTCTGTCAGAGAGTTGGTGCAGACCTGATGGGCTGAATGGCCTTCTTTTGCACAATAGAGATTCTATGATAATGTTTTCTTTTTTAAGATAACAAGAAAGCATGTTAAAATAAGGTAAATTATAATAACACTTAGTGCTGATCGAAATTTAAATTTGTGAGGTTACAAAAAGGAGCTTTTTTCTAGTTTCAGGTTAGGCAATATAAGAATATCAATATTTTTGTATATTATTTTTGTTTCTAACAAGTGGCAAAATTGGTTGAAATTGTGTTCTGGAAAAAACCTGTCCTGTAAAGGTTGGCACGGTGAAAACATGCCGAAATGTTGAGCTTAAAAAACTAAAAATTAAACACACAAGTTTTATTTTTAACCTGGGAAAGGTGGAAAGGCAGGAGATTGCTGTGTTGTATGAAGCAGTTTGCTCCTATGAGATCATGCATCAAAAGGTCATTTGCAACAAAACTGTGGCTCGGGAGAAGCAATGACTGAGAATAACAGTGTGGTGTGAAAAGGCACGAGGCTCCTCATCTCTTTTTGCCACTCAGCTCCAATAACCGGGCAACCATAAAGGATCAGATTGTGCTGCATTTCCACATGAAGGACTCCATAAAGAAAATGGTATCAAAAGAGTTGTCTTCTTTTTAGTGAGAAAGAAAGGGATGGGTCTGTCTTCGTCATCAATGCATGAGCAGGCTTGGAGAAGCTATTTCCACAACTTATTAAAATCCACACACATGTCAGACATGAGGCTAATGTTCAGACTTTGTGTTGGTGCCCAGGGTGTTTAAGGTAATATTTTGTCAATCATAAATTAAGTAAATAATTAGCTATACTATTGAAGCGAGCTAAATAAATCTGTTTGACACATCAACACTCCCCATCTATTTAACAACCTTTCCTCTCTCAACCTCTGACCTTTCAGTGATTCTTTTTCCCCTGACTTCCACTCTATGGCTGTTCCATTCTCGCTCTCCATCATTCGGTGACCTTTCCTCTCTCACACTTGCTTCCAAGGTCCTTTGACACTGCATCTCTGGTACACTGCTATGTTTGAATGCTTGTGCCTGTCTACAGCTCATGGTTGTTCCACTCTTGGACTGCTTGGTTGACATTCAGTGTCAGGTGAGCTGAAATGAGTGGAGATTCAATTAGACATTGAAAAGACCCAAGGCACTGTATTCAGCCCCTGCAAAATTCACTCCCCCCACCCCACCTCCCCAACCACTGACTCCATTCCTCTCCCTGGCAGCTGTCTGAGGTTACACCAGGCTCTTTGCAACCTTTGTCTTGCACATGACTCTGAAATGAGGTTCAGGCAACAAATCCACACCTAAACTAGGACTGGCTATTTCTGGTAAAATGGCCTGACAATTCCTCCCCTACCTCAGCTCATCTGCTGCTGAAATCTTCACTGAAACTTCTGCTGCCACTAAACTTGGCTAATGCAATGCATTCCTGGCTACTCTCCCACCTACAGCTCCCCACAGACCTGATGTCATTCAGAATGCTGCTGCACGTGGCCTAACTGGCCCAAGTCCCTTTGACCTCTCACCCTTGTGCTCACTACTATTCATTGGCTTGTGGTTAAGCAATGCATCTATTTTGGAATTCTCACCTTTGTTTTCAAACCGCTCCGTGGCCTCACCCGCCTATCTCTGTAATCTCCCTCAGCCCCACAACCCTCCCAGGATATCTGTGCGCATTTAATTCTGGCCTCTTGAGCAATCTCTGTTGAAACTGCTCAATCTCCAGTGTCCATTTCCTCTGCTGACCAGGCCCAAAGCTGCGGAATTATCTCACCGCACCTTCACTTTGCTTTTCTCTTGCAAAAGAAAGGGCGGCACGGTGGTTAGCACTGCTGCCTCACAGCACCAGGGACCTGGGTTCAATTTTGGCCTTGGGTGACTGTCTGTGTGGAGTTTGCATGGTTTCCCCATGTCTGCGTGGGTTTTCTCCAGGTGTCCCAGTTTCCTCCCACAGTCCAAAGATGTGCAGGTTAGGTGGATTGACGATGCCAAATAGCCCATTGGTGTCCAAAGATGTGTAGGTTAGGGGGATTAGTCATGGTAAATGTATGGGGATAGGGCAGGGGTGTGGGCCTAGATAAGATGCTATTTTGGAGAATCAGTGCAGACTTAATGGGCCAAATGGCCTCCTTCTGCAGTGTAGAGATTCTATGATTCTAAGATACTCCTTTAAATCTACCTTTCATAATCAAGTTGTTTAATCAATCCTTATTTGGTTCAATGATTTGATTTGATTTGGTTTATTGTCACATGTATTGGGATATAGTGAAGAGTATTGTTTCTTCCGAACTGTTACAGACAAAACAGACCGTTCATAGAGTACATTGGGGAGCAGGAAAAGAGAGGGTGCAGAATATAATGTTGCAGTTACTGATAGGGTGAAGAGAAAGATCAGCTTAATGTGTGATGGGGCCATTCAAAATTCTGATTTGGTTCAATGCCATGCGTTGTTTTATAATGCTCCTGTGAAGCGCTTTGGAATCTTGTCTCACAGAAAAGGCGCTATATAAATGCAAGCTGTTGTTGCTCCGTCCTTTTTTTGGTCTCCCATCTCCACTGGAAAGGCAGAGAAATTGCAAAGAAGCAACGAGGGAGTTTGAAAGCCAACGGCTGGGTTTTGAATGTATTCACTAACTCGCTGCTTTAGATGCTCACTCAGGGCAGCTTAAAGGTATTCACTTGTGGAGCATTTTATGTTTACCACGGGCCCTCCATCCTGCCGGAACTTGCCCTGCCAAAGCTCCCCACCTGGAGCAGACCTTGTCTCAGGTCAGGGATGGGTTTCAGTGAGTTCGGGGTGTAACTGTGCAGTGTAGCGGTGGCTTTCTGAAGAGCCCGGGCTGGCTTACTGACCCAAACCATTCACATCGCTGTGCGTCCCATAAACCAACAACCTGTCTAAATATCCGAGCATAAACAGAAACACAGGCACACAGACAGGCAGCAGCTCCCAACACAGCTTAAAGAGCGGCCGGTGCAAACCCCGTTTGTTAAATGAATCACATTGCACCAAAGCAACATTCAGCATGCATATTGCAACCCGAATCCCTAACCCTGGAAGTCCCTTCTCCAAATAATGCATTCCCAATCGGGTCAATCTGAATTCTAGGCATTGGGACGCCAATTGGAGTTGATTTTCCCATCTTACCTTGATGTGTGTTTGACTGGAGAGCTGTCTCTAATTCCCTTCTCCAGTCCTCTCCGTGGGGACAATGGAAGCTAGTTTCAGTGCGGATGGATGGAGAGCTTTAAATTGTGTTCTTTATAGTCCAGTGACTACATCCAGGCCGCCCCGGGTTAGTCCATTCCCCTGAGGCAGGCTGAAAGTTCCGTCTCCTGGCTGTTTTTTTTCTCTCTGGCTCCCTCAGCTCCTTAACCCGGGAGATCCGGAAAGCTGGTAAACACAGAGGATCATTGCTGACGCCAAGAGCGTGTGGAGAGAGAAAATGAAAGGACGATATCCAGGAATGAGTGAGGGGATAAGAGGCAGAGACCTGGTGACTGCTTCTTCCACACGGAGCTCAGCAAGATCCCGGGAGGAGTGGGGGTGGTGCGGAGGGGGGTTTGGAGTTTGGGCAGTCAGAGGACGCGTGTCTACACCCCCCCAAAATACCCAGTCTGTGTGACCATTGAAATGCCCGCTATTCCTGAAACTAACCAGTCCCCCCAACCGCTCCTGAAACTGACCAGTCCCGAGTTCTGAAACTGACCAGTCCCTAGTTACTCTTGAAACTGACCAGTCCCCCCAACCGCTCCTAAAACTGACCAGTCCCAGGTTGCTCCTGAAACTGACCAGTCCCGAGTTACTCCTGAAACTGACCAGTCCCGAGTTACTCCTGAAACTGTCCAGTCCCGAGCCCTGAAACTGACCAGTCCCGAGTTACTCCTGAAACTGTTCAATGCTGAACCGTTCCCGCAGGCCAAACTTCAGGCGACTGTTTGTGGAGATGAGGGAGATTTGTGATTCGAGTCGATGGTTGGAAGCTGAACTCCAGCTGTATGGGCCAGGAGAGGAGGGCTGGCAGCTCTCTCAGTGCTGAGCTCTTTCCCTCTTACCCTCTGTTTCTTTCTGTCCCCCAGAGATGGCTCTGCCCTAAAGAACACAGCTGGCGTCCACCGAAGCGAAAGAAAAGTCCTCCTTCTCCCTCGGAATCAGCATCGCGAAAAAAAACAAAACTCTTCCAATTGAGAAATCTCACCTTGTGATGGGGAGCTCTCACTAGTCCTTGGTGCTGAAAAGCCAGGCGTCTTCGTCCCAGTTCCTTCTGTATCTCGATGAATATTCACGCACCGCGCCCCCTGCTGAACGCGAATAACGATCCAGCCTCCAGCAACCACAGCTCATCATGTCCCTGACTGTGGATCAGTCTCCAGACTGTCTCTGTGCGCGCCTTCTCACTGTTTAACTCTCTCTCTCTCTCTCCCCCTTTCCTTCTCCTCTCTCTCTCTCTCCTCTTTTCCCAGCCCCCCTCCCCTCCCCCCATCGCCGTCTCCATTTCACCTTCTCACTCTCTTTTTGACAGCCTGGATATTTAGAACCGCAGGGGAGAGGAGATGAATTAAACAGGCTCTTTCAAAGACGATGGTCCGAATGGCCTCTTTCTATGGTTTAGAATGCCTTTGCTACCGCCAGTCTCCAATCTGCCTCTCTCTTTCCAGCCCCTGGTTCCCTGGGTCCAGCTCAATGTGCTTGTGCAGTGACTGGCCCTCACACCAGGTGGCTGAATACGAAGAGTCAATTTGGGCTGGAAATGGTTCAGGTTGTGTCAGGTTGCTATAATAATTAGAAGTCCCCTGGGCTCCGCAGTGACAGAGGCCAAGCTGCTCATGGCTATGCCAATACTCTATCCTGGCTTGATACACTACACATTTACAATCAGTGTCACTCTGTGTCCCTGAGCAAAATCCAACAGCGGGGGGTGTAATCTAATGCCAAGCGATGCTGACTTTAGGTCAATCCTGTGTCTGTGCTCCCCCACATCCGCTTTGTAACTAACCTGTACTCTGATTTGAATGTAGGTGCACTTGAAAATTGTGTTCACTTATTTACAGGAGGTTAAACTTGATGCAACATTGGGTCAGGTTTTGCTCTCAGCTCTGTGAATGGTTCAGATTTTCCCACCTCCGGATCACCAGAGGCCAGACATAGGGCCTAAGATGCATATGGGGTCTCTGCAGAAGTCCTGCCGCACTGGCTATATGAGAATTGACTGGGAAAATGTCCAGCTGCCGGACAATTCCTTGCACCCTGGATCACCCCGAAAAAGGTCAGACAGTCGCGACTCATTTACCAGGATAGTTACCCAGGAGATTTAGATTGAAATATCCCAGGGGGATTTCTGGGTAACTATACAACTGAACCCCCTCCAAACACTCACATGACCCCACAAACCGCCCCTCAGCACTCCCCCCCTAATTCCTTGACTACCCCCTGACCTTCTGACTCCCCCAGATCCTGACTGCACTTTCGGCCCAACTGATTCACCCCAACTCATCTACCCATCCTACCCACCCGCTCACTCACCCACCTGCCACCCTTCCCGCTTATCCATTCACCCATCTGACATCCTAACCATCTACCCACAGACCCCCCCCATGACCTACCCACTAACTCATCTTCCATCCTACCCACCTACTCACTCACCCACCTGCCACCCTACCCAGTTGCCACCCTAAACACCTTCCACCTACATGTCTGCTGCCCTACCTTGCCTCCACCCTACCCACTGGCCACGTTACCCACCTGTCTCATTATCCTCCTGCCACCCTACCCACTTGCCGTCCTGTCCACTTATCCATCAGCCACTCTGCCACTTCACCCACCTGCTACTGTACACATGGGTTCTGATGCTGATCAGAAGATTTGGGCCAATACTTGGACTTGTCCATAAATATTCCATGGTGTTTACACTGGAACGCACTGTAAATTGAAGAGACAAAAAGTGCCGTGCATACTACAGGGGATCTGGCACCTTTGTGATTAGGGTAGTAACTGGGTATCTCCTTAACCAATCAGATTGAAGAATCTTGATGAGCAGCGCAGAGTCTGGACCAGGAAGTGTCAGTCAGAATATTGAATTAAATTTCAAATCAGGTACTAAAAGCAAGATAAAGAGAGAGGAATGAGTGATTGAATTAAGAATGAGAGGCAAAAAACACAGAAACAAAAAGTTATAAACACATTTTTATGTTTTTAAATTACCAACAAAATTTATAATCTGAAGAATGAAATTTCGCACTTGTAAAAATTAATTTTCAGTATCAGATACGTTGTTTGAAAATAATTAAGACTTAACACATCATTGAAAGAGTACTTAAGCTGGAATGAACAAGGCCTAACATTTTCTGGTGAAGTTTAGTTCATGTGTATGAGGTAAGTATGTAAACTTACATGGAAACTTAGTATGGAAACAGTCAGCACAGTTACATGTAGTCAGACACCAGAAGTTGATTTCTGATTTACAGTTTAATAATGTCTGTTAGTCTCACCAATACTTATACAGCAAAATCCAGCCCCAACAGATCCAACTGGGTATATTGGCACCATATTTCTTAATGGTTTGGAATCAATTTGGCTGTAGGTGGTAGTCAGACAGGGGAGTGTAGCGCTGTCCTACCCAAAGGATTGGTCATTGCTATTGTAGTGAGAGATGTTGAGGTTTCATGACTTTGCTGTTGGCTATGTTATGGAGTTGATGATGGAAGACTATTGTGAGTTTCTGGAAAGTATTTCCGACTGTTTCCCTCACCCTTGATAAAGATTGTATGCCTCATATCCTGACTTATACATGTCCCCAGGTGATGCACTGCAAACACAGTCATCCAGATTTTGACCAGGTTGAGTGGCTTTCCTGTTTATGTAGAGACAAGTTGAAACAGCCTATGCCGATGTACTATATTGTGTCAACTACAACAGCAATGTGTACCTATGTGTCATATCTTTAAGGTAATAAAGCATTTCAAAGTACTTCCCAGCATGATTACTAAACAGGATTTGACATAAGGAGATATTAGGCCAGATGACCAAAAGCTTGGTCAAAGAGATAGGTTTTAAGAAGTGTTAAAAAGGAGAGGGAGAGAAATGATGAGTTGTAAGGAGAAAATTCCAAAGCTGTGGGGCTAGACAGCTGAAGCCACTGTAGTCAATGATAGGGCAAGAAAAACTGGGGATGCACAAGAGGCTAGATTTGAAGCAGAGTAGATATTTTGTAGGGTTTTAGGGTTGGAAGACATCAGAGAAGGAAGGAAAACAAGGGCAAAAATTTTAAGATTGTGGCATTCATGAACTAGAAGCCAATGGGCACATGGATCTTAGGTGAATAGGATTTGGTGAGCATTAGGACACAGGCAGCAGAGGACTTGTATGAATTCCAGTTTGTGGAGGATGGAACTGCTATTTTGGTGGTTGGGGAATGGGTGGCTGCAGCCAGAGCAATCAATAAAGAAAGGATGATGTTTTGATAATGATCAGTTAAGGGGGTTACAATATCCAGAGGTTTTGTTATGTGGGTGAGGGGTTGGCAGTAGGAAAGTGGGTGATGCGGTTCTGATTCTTGGTTATCTGGTTGACTGTTTATGGTCGTTCTTTCAAGCTGACTATTTCTGGACTGGGGAGTGGATCTGAATCCATTGCCATTAGTCCAGATAACACATTGGCTGGAATTTTACCGGCACGCTTGCCCCGATTCCGGGGCTGGACCAGGCTCAGAGGACAGCATTCTTCGTTGGCCTCGGGCAGGATCGTACAAACCTCGGGCGGATGTGCCGGTAAAATTCCACCCATTAGCTTTCTTTGTCGAATGTCTGAGAGGGGGAGCAGCCATCCTGTTCACTGACCTGCATGGTCATTAATAGACTTGGACTTTTATCGACCGGAACCTACAGTCAAAGATCAAAGGTCCCTAACTGTAATAAATGATGGGTAGATGTGGCTGGCATGTAACAGTACAAAGAGAATATTTCAATATTAAATACCAATCTGATGCTGACAGTTAACCTCAAATCCTGCTGCCCTGGATCAACTTCTGGGATTGATCAGGACGCAATCCCTATGAAAAGGGATAGCCTATTCCTGGTGGAGCCTGTCTCTGCTGACTGCTCTCGGCTGTGGTGTTTTGGGTCTCCTGTGAGTCTGCTGGGCACAAGACTGAGCCACAAGGGGAGGCGGTGGCCTAGTGGTATTATCACTAGACTATTAATCCAGAAACTCAGCTGATGTTCTCGGGACCCGGGTTCAAATCCTGCCATGGCAAATGCTAGAATTTGAATTCAATAACAATATCTGGAATTAAGAATCTGCTGATGATCATGAAACCATTGTCGATTGTCGGAAAAACCCATCTGGTTCATTAATGTTCTTTAGGGAAGGAAATCTGCCGTCTTTACCTTGTCTGGCCTACTTGTAACTCCAGGGCCTCAACAATGTGGTTGATTCTCAACTGCCCTCGGGCAACTAGAGATGGGCAATAAATGCTGGCCAGCCAGCAACTCCCATGCCCCATGAATGAATTAAAAAACAATATAGACAGCAGTGATTGGCCAAAAGTGTATGTTGCATTAACAGTGACACTCCTACACCTTATTACAGGTCTTTAAAAGAGAGGATGCCCTCCATTGTATGACCTCCACTTCTGACGCCACTGCTTAGAATACCAGAGATAAACTCCATGATATCTTCTCCTAGTCAATATTCATCACTAAAATATAATATCTATCTCATTGCTGTGTGAGGTGGAAACTTTACCTCATGTTGATATGCATGCACTTGCAGATTTTAATCATGATCAGGAATCAGTGCTATCTAACAGGGTGCAAATCCAGTATTCGAAGCACGTCACTCTCTGCATGTTCATTAATAAAGCATTAAAAGAGATATAAAAAGTAAGTGGTACTAATCGGAAATAAAAAAGCATAAATTCAACAAACTGAAACAGCAGTCTGTCTTTCTCTTTAATGTGCCCAGCTGTGCAGTCCCAACATTTTATGTTTTGATACGAGCAAACATACATTTTGTAGAAGATGCCAAGATTGATCCAACTTTGCAACACCGAATTATAAATATTGTGGCATCTACTGACAATAGAAGGGATCAGATCGGCGGCTGGCAGTCTATCTGCACTGTCTGTGCAGAGTTTGCACGTTCTCCTCATGTCTGCATGGGTTTCCTCCGGGTGCTCCAGTTTCATCCCACAGTCCAAAAGAAGTGCTGGTTAGGTGCATTGGCCATGCTAAATTTTCTCTCAGTGTACCCAAACAGGTGCCAGAGTGTGGCGACTAAAGGATTTTCACAGTAACTTCATTGCAGTGTTAATGTTAGCCTCCTTGTGACACTAATAAATAAACTTTAAACTTTATCTGAGGGTGACGTCTACTCATGATCATGGATTTTTGCCATGGGTCTTCACACGAGTGAACAGACTGATTCTTTACCAGCAAATCTCTAGGTCTGTGGTGCAGGATGTCATAGGATCCCTACAGTGCAGAAGAGGCTATCTGGCCCATTGAGTCTGCACCGAGTCACCGACAGCTCCAAGTGGAGAGCATCTCCAAGAAGATCGCGCATATCGACACAGACATCAAATTTCTACCAAACCACCGACTCTCTGACAGTGTATTTTACCCAAGCCCTCTCCTCCACCCTATCCCTATAATCCCACACATTTCCCATGGCCAATCCACCTAACCAACACATCTTTGGACTGTGGGAGGAAACCAGAGCACCCGGAGGAAACCCACACAGACACGGGGAGAATGTGCAAACTCCACACAGACAGTCACCGGAGGCCGAAATTGAACCCGGGTCCCTGGAGCTGTGAGGCAGCAGTGCTAACCACTGTGTCATCATGCTGCACCACAAGAGTTACAGATATTTTCCCTTATGTTCCGACTTAAAGTGTTTCTGTTCCACTTTGATGAGAGATAACGTTGGTATAATAGGTTCAACTGGCTTCTAAAAAGTCACGGATACAAATGAAACTTTAAGGATTCACAATACCTCTTGTGTAAATTTTAGGTACTGACTATTTTTCCATTAGGTACTGACTTTTTAATGCACATTTGAAACCAGGTAATTTTCAATTCACCAAATTATCCAATGCTGGATTTATTAGCTCACTTTCTTTCCTGCCAGGTACAATCAGAAAGCACCATCAGTCATGTTGCTGAATCAATTGTTTCATGAGTTATTGATGCTTTAATTGCTTGTTGATATGCATTCATCATTAATGCCGGTGATTAGTGACTGAAGAAGGATCATTCTGCAGGGAGGAAGGGACGTTTGAGGTTCACTGACAGTGCCTTGCAAGCTCTTGTAAATGGCACAATTATCATCATTCCAGGGGAATCTAAACAGTGGGGCAGTCAGGCATGAGTGGAGCTAGCAGAGCAACTCAATCCAATGGTAC
Source organism: Mustelus asterias (assembly GCF_964213995.1). NCBI lineage: Eukaryota > Metazoa > Chordata > Chondrichthyes > Carcharhiniformes > Triakidae > Mustelus > Mustelus asterias. Next base: position 57,722,943 of record NC_135808.1, read on the forward strand.
CATATGGGTATGGTAGTATAATGGCTATGTTGCTGAACTCATAACCCTGCAGCAGTGAGTTCAAATCTAACCACAGCAGTTTATTTATTTGAATTCAGTTAAAGGACATTTTTTAAAAGGTGGGTGTCATTATTAGCGGAGTGGAGTTATTGAATTGTGGAGTTACTGAATTGTCGTAAAGCTCCAACTCATCCTTTCGGGAAGGAAGTCCGCCATCTCTACCCAGACTGGCCAAAATAGTACTCCAGACCCAAAGCACTGTTGTTGTCTCTTTCCATTCTCATAGCCTAGCAAGCCACACAGTTGTATAAAACTGGTACAATTAAATAATAATAATACTGGGCAGGGCACCTGGCATTGACCCAGGCATACGGTTTGGACACAATGGCACAACCAGCCTTGTTGACTCTGTAATATCCTTTCTCTGCCAGGGATCACCACCTGAATTTGGAATAACTACCCCAGTGGCTGGTCAAGAAACAGCCTGACATAGCCAGCAGAAATGTATACATCAACCAGTGTCCTAGACTTCTCCTTCACTAACTGTGCCATTCCACTGGCAGGGCAGACCCACCAGAGCTGGTGGTATATAATCATGAAGGAATAGCCATGAGAGTCCTCAGCATTGACTCCAGACCCCATGAGGTCTTATGTTATCAGGTCAAACATGGGCAAGGAAGCCTGCTTCTGGTTTCCACCAACTGCCCTTCCTCAGCTGATGAATCAGTGCTCCTCCATGTTGAACACCATTTGGAAGAGGCAATAAGGATAGAAGTGGCACAGAATGTACTCTGTATGAGGAACTTTAAAGTCTATCATCAAGACTTGGTATTACCACTACTGACCAAGTTGACTAAGACCTGAAGGACAAATCTGCCAGATTGGCCATGTGACAGGTGCTGAGGGAACCAAGAGGAGGGAAAAACCTACTCGACTTCATCCTCACCAATCTACCTGCTGCCGATGCAAGTGCCCATGACAGTATTGGTTGGAATGATGACAGCACAGTCCGGGTAGGGAAAAGGTCCCATCTTCACACTGAGGGAATCCTCCATCACATTGTGTGGCACAACAAAGTGCTAAATGGGATAGCTTGCTCACTACTAATGTTAAACTGACTGATCTGTAATTGCTGGCGTTCTCCTTACAATCCTTTCTGAACAAGGGCGTAACATTTGCAATTCTTCAGTCTTCTGGCACCTCGCCTGAATTTAGAGAAGGCTGGAAGATTATGGCCTGCGCTCCTGCAATTTCCATTCTCACTTCCTTCAATATCCTTGGGTGGATCTCATTTGGTCGAGGTGCATTGTCAACTTTTAGTACCAACAGTCTATTTAACACAAACTCCTTATCGATTTTGAATATTTTAAGAGACAGTTACCTTGCCTGTCACCATGTCTTTGAGGATCGAGCCAAATTCACAGTTCTTCAATAACCTTCTCAGAATCACCATGAATTGTAAGATATATTTTCACCTCTTGACACCCCATTGATGAAATTGGGATCTCTCAGCAATTATTAGTTGTTTAGGGCAAGAAATTACTATCAAGAATTTTTGGCCAGTTCCTTTTGCACTGGATTTCTCCAGATGAACAGGGTTCTTTAGTAATGTAAAGGTTTTAGGCCCTACAACATTAGGAAAGTATCTACTTTAAGTTCATCCAGTGTCTTGTTTGCAGCCAGATAACATTGAAATCTAACTTCGTAAGCGTGCTATGTTTCCACATTTTCTCTGAATGCCTTTGCCCGCCATTGCGGTTACCGATTATTAAATCATAACTTTCCCTTCCTCCCCTCTTTTTTTTTCTCTTCCTTATTTACTTGTATTATTCCTTTTGTTGTTCCTTTTTAATTGGAGCTGTAGTTCGGAATTTGTTTTCAAACTTCTTCATGGTAGGCAATCAATCTCCTTTTCACTAAGCAAAGAAAACTTTGCTTGCAATTATTTTTTTTTTGGAGTAGCAGCTCTCCTTTAAGAGTACAGAAACTCTTTCTTTACATGAGGATCTCTGTTGCTGCAGCCTGCCTCATATGAGCTCCCCGCAGCCTGGAAGCCTACCCAGCATCAAAACGGAAAGGAAACGTTTTCTTTCAGCTGACTCATAGCTTTGTACTTTTTTTCAACGATGTTTTCTCACTGCAGTGATGGCTTTCCTCGACTTATTTTAAAAGTCGAAGTACAGGATTTTTTTCTTCTTGACATCAAGGCTCCAGTTAAAAGAAACTCCAGAATCCAGTTGGAAACCTATCCGTTTGCCAGTTTTAACTCCCAGGGTATCACTTTTATCTTTAAGAACTGGGTTTCCATTGAAAATCTTTCTGGAAAATCTTCTTGGTCACCAGTTTTGTTTAAAACTGTGCTTTCATTGAAAATCCTTCTGAAAATTCTCCTCATCGCCAGTCTGTATCTTGTTATATGTTATGATGTATGAGGAGAGATTGACTAGGTCAGGATTGTTTTCGCTGGAGTTCAGATGAATGAGCGGGGATCTCATAGAGACTTATAAAATTCTAACAGGGCTAGATAGGGTAGATGCAGGGAGGGTGTTCCTGATAGTGGTGGAGTCCAGAACCAGGGTCACAGTCTGAGATTTCGGGCTAGTCCATTTGGATGGAGATGTGGAGACATTTCTTCACCCAAAGAATGGTGAGCCTGTGGAATTCATTACCACAGGAAGCAGTTGATGCCAGAACATTGAATGTATTCAAGACGTGGCTAGATATAGCACTTGGAGTGAATGGGATCAAAGTTTATGGGGAGAAAGCAGGATGAGGCTATTGAGTTGGATGATCAGCCATGATCGTGATGAATGGTGGAGCAGGCCTCCTCCTGCTCCTATCTTCTATGTTTCCATGTTTCTATGATTTGACCGGTAGTACTGACAAGACAAAAGATGATAAGGTGCAACACTGTGGGTTTTGAACCAATTCAGATTTATTTACAAGGTGACGTTTGATTGAAGTCCAACATGGAAGCGAGATAAAAACCTGCGAAAGCCTCTGGTGACATAACAGAACATCATGTGATTAATCATACAGAGATGTATTGCTTTACAACACATAATATTCACCAACCTGCCTGCCGCAGATGCATCTGTCCATGACAGTGTCAGTAGGAATGACACTGTTCAGTCCTCATGGAGTCTAAGTCCCATCTTCACACTGAGGATACCCTCCATCGTGTTGTGTGGCACTACCACCATGCTAAATGGGATAGACTTCAAACAGATCTGGACATCCATGAGCATTGGGCATCAGCAGCAGAATTTTGCTCAACCACAAGCTGCAACCTAGCATATCCCCAACTTTACCATTAATACAAAGCCAGGTGATCAGCCCTGGTTCAATGAAGAGTGAAGGAGAGCATGCCAGGAGCAACACCAGGCATATCTAAAAATGAGGTATCAACCTGGTGAAGCTGCTTGCCTGCCAAACAGCACAAGCAGCAAGTAATAGATAGAGCTAAGCATCCCACAACTAATGGATCAGATCTAAACTCTGCAGTCCTGCCACATCCAGCCTTGTATGGTGGTGGACAATTAAACAATTCACTGGAGGAGGAGGCTCCACAAATATCCCCATCCTCAATGATGGAGGAGCCCAGCACATCAGTGCAAAAGATAAGGCTGAAGCATTCGCAACAATCTTCAGCTAGAAGTGCTGAGTAGATGATCCATCTCGGCCTCCTCTGGAGGTCCCCAGCAGCACAGACGTCAGTTTTCAGCCAAAGGATTCACTCTGCATGATATCAAGAAACAGCTGATGGCATTGGATACTGCAAAGGCTATGTATGGGTCCTGACAATATTCCAGCAATACTATCGAAAACCTGTGCTCCAGAACCTGTCGAGCCCCTCGCCAAGCTGTTCCAATATAACTTCAACACTGGCATCTACCTGGCAATGTGAAAAATTGCCTGGGTATGTCCTGTACACAAGAACAGGACAAATCCAACCCAGCCAATTACTGCCCCATCAGTCTACTTTTGTAGTATAGTGATGGAAGGGGTCATCAACAGCACTATCAAGCAGCACTTACTCAGCAATAACCTGCTCACGGATGCTCAGTTTGGTTTCGCCTTGGGTCACTCAGCTCTTGACCTTATTGCAGTCTTAGTTCAAACATGGACAAAGAGCTGAATGCCAGAGATGAGATGAGAGTGATTGCCCTTGACATCAAGACAGCATATGACCGAGTATAGCATCAAGAATTTCCAGCAAAATTGGAGTCTATGGGAATCAGGGGGAAAACTCTCCACTGGTTGGAGTCATACCTGGCACAAAGGAAGATGGCTGTTGTTGATGGAGGTCAATCATCTCAGCTTCAGGACATCACTGCAGGAGCTCCTCAGGGTAGTGTCCTAAGCCCAACCATCTTCAGCTGCTTCATTAATGACCTTTCTTCCATCATAAGGTCAGAAGTGGAGATGTTCGCAGATGACTGCGCAATGTTCAACACTTGCAACTCCTCAGACACCAAAGCAGTCCATATCTAAATGCAGCAAGACCTGAACAATATCCAGACTTGGGCTGACAAGTGGCAATCAACATTCTCACCACACACGTGCCAGGCAAAGACCATCTCTAACAAGAGAAGATCTAACCATTGCCCCTTGGCATACAATAGGCACACCATTGCTGAATCCCCCACTATCAACATCCTGGGGGGGTTACCATTGACCAGAGACTGAACTGGACGAGTCAGATAAATACTGTGGCTACCAGCGCAGATCAAAGGCCAGGAATCCTGCAGTGAGTAACTCCCTCCTGGCTCCCCAAAGTCTGTCCCTCATCTACAAGACACAAGTCAGGAGTGTAATGGAATACTCTCCAATTGCCTGGATGAGTGCAGCTCCAATGACACTCAAGAAGCTTGACACCATCCAGGACAAAGCAGCCCGTTTGATTGCTACCCCTTCCACAAACATTCAATCCCTCCACCAGCGATGAACAGTGGCAGTAATGTGTACCATCTACAAGATGCATTGCAGGAACTCACCAAGATTCCTTACACAGCATCTCCCATTACCACCTAGAAGGACAAGAGCAGCCTGGGAACACCACCACCTGAAGGTTCTCCTCCAAGTCATTCACCATCCTGACTTGGAAATATATCAGCATTCCTCACTGTTGTTGGGTCAAAATCCAGGAACTCCCTCCCTAACAACACAGTGGGTGTACCTACACCTTAGGTACTGCAGATATTCAGGAAGACAGCTCACCACCACCTTCTGAAGGGCAAGTAGGAATGGCTACTAAATGCTGGCCTCTCCAGCGATGCTACATTCTGTAAAATGATTTTAAAAAACATTCAGGTTAGATCTTGCATTCAAAATGGTCCATGAGGCACCGTGGGCCATCAGCAGCAGCAGTAATCTATTCAATCACAACCTGTAATCTCTGGCATATCCCTCAACCTACCATTACCATGAAGCCAGGCGATCAACTCTAGTTTAATGAGGAGTGTAGGAGAGCATGCCAGGAAAAGCAGCATACATTATGTGCAAATGCGGTGCCAACCTGGTGAAGTTACAACATGCACACAAAATAAGGGATGCAATGTGAGATAATCTGTTTTTAGCTGTTGGTTGGTTGACCAAAGTAATCACCACTGCTCGGTCTAAAAATAATGTCCTGGGGTCAGTTACATCTATGAGAAGCAGAGAGGGATTTGGTTTAAAATCTGAGAGATAGTATCTCTGACAGCAAGCACTTCCTCAGTCATGCACCAAGGCATCAACTCCATGTATGGTCCAATCCCTGGATTGGAACTATGAACCGACAACTAATTGATGGAGAGGTAAGTGTGCCAGATAACCACCTGCTCCCACAGCTCTGCAGTTCAGGCATTGCCTTTTGGAAATCACAAAGGTTGGAATTTTCATAGAATCATAGAATCCTACAGTGCAGAAGGAGGCCATTCAGCCCATCGAGCCTGCTCCGACCACAATCCCACCCAGGTCCTATCCCCATAACCCCATACATTTACCTAGTTAATCCCCTGACACTAAGGGGCAATTTAGCATGGCCAATACACCTAACCCGCACATCTTTGGACTGTGGGAGGAAACTGGAGCACCCGGAGGAAACCCACACAGACAATGTGCAAACTCAACACACTTTGGAGTTTGGAGTGACCCAAGCCGGGAATTAAACCCAGGTCCCTGGCGCTGTGAGGTAGCTGTGCTAACCACTGTGCCACCGTGCCACCCTATCAATCCCTTTAAGATCTTACATACTTCAATTAGATTTTCTCTCATTTTCCAGTGAGTATTGGCCTAAACTGCTCAATCTCTCTTTATAAGACAAGTCCTTCATCCCTGGAATCAATCTAATGAACCTTCTCTGAACCACTTCTTTTGCATTTGCATCCTTCCTCAAGTGGACAAGTGGACCAAAACTGTGAACAGTACTCCAGATGTGGTCTCACCAATGCTGTATAGAGTTGCAACATCACTTCCCTACTTTTATATTCTATCCCATTAACAATGAGTGCCAAAATTCCATTTGCTTTCCTTATTATCTGCTGCACCTGCACACTAACTTTCTGCGATTCATGCACCTGGACACCCAGATCCCTCTGCACCGAAGCATTTTGAAGGTTCTCTCCATTTAGATAATAAGTTGCCTTTTTATTCCTCTGACCAAAGTGGATAACCTCACACTTATCCACATTAAACTCCATTTGTCACATTTTGGCTCAGTCACCTACCCTATCCATATCCATTTGTAAATTCCTTATTTCCTCATTGCAACTTGCTTTCCCACCTATTTTAGTGTTGTCTGCAAATTTGGTTATAGTACGTTTTATCCCTGTAGCCAAGTCATGAATATTGATTGTAAATAGCTGGGGCCCAAGGACCAAACCCTATGGCACCCTACTAATTACAGCTTTCCAACCAGAAAAAGACCCATTTATCCCCATTCTCTGTTTTTTGTTGGTTAGCCAATCCTCTATCCAAACTAATAAATTACCCTAAACCCTGTGAGATCTTACCTCATGTCGTGTTTCACCTTAGCAAATGCCTTCTATAAACTATATGTAGAGGGCCCCATTATCCACTTTGCTTGTTACATCTTCAAAGAACGGCAACAAATTAGTCAAACACAATTTACCATGCTGACTCCGAACTGCTCAGGACTGCAATGGAATGGTATCCATAACGATCCTACTGAACTGTTGGTAACTGAGGCTTTTAATGTGAGAAACCAGAGCTGGTTCAAGGCAGAGCATGAAGAATGAATGACCTTTTGCAGTTAGCACTCAGTTCTGATGAACGGTTAGACCTAGCTGCACTTGAAATTGTCAGGGTTGAATGGAGGGTTAGGTTGTTAATGAGACAGCGAGCAGCTATAACTCAGGTCAGCCTTATATTACTGTCATTCAAAAGATGAAAAAAGGCTAAAAGTTTTTGCAATTACCAGGTAGATCCAGCTTTTGCAAGGAATTAAATTTTAATTCTAAGTGCTTGCCATGGCCCTGTTTAAGAGAATCTTTGGAATAAGGAGCATGATTCCAATAGACTCAAATTGTATGGAAGGAAGAAAGATTTATTCTGAAAGTTTAATGTCTAAAAGATGTGTTGAAACAGGTAGAATTCTTTTGAGGAAGAGAGAAGGAGACAAAGTGAAACAGAGAGAAAGGGCGAGAGATAAGGGGAGCACCATGTAAATAAAGAGGACTCCAGAGTGAGAACACCTTGTGAAGTTGTGATGTCAAGGAAAAGACCTGAAAGTTAAGAAGTCTAGCTAGAGACACGTAGTGAAAGGCAGATTTTTTCATGTATCAATTACAGAGAAAGACAATTATATTCACCACTGGTTATGGTGAAAGGCAAACATATTCACAGATCAATTACAGAGAAAGGCAGGGACATTCATGAATTGATTACAGGGAAAGACATTTTTATTTACCACTGATTATAGAGAAAGGCAGATATATTCACGTATCGATTACAAAGGACAGAATGTGTATTTGCGTTACGATTTCATTATGCAAGGCAGGTACATTCTTGTATTGATTACAGCAAAAGGAATGTATATTCATTTTACAATTAGAGTTAAATGCAGATAAAAATTGCATATTGAAGATATGTATACATGTTAAGTTTTACAGAGTAGAAGCCTAGTTGATCCTCCTTGGAGAACAAGTATTAGAAGAAAGAAGATATATGAATACAACAGGACTTGTTTGGCTGCCACACAAGAGGGCTGAAACATACAAGCTAATTTGAATGGACAAGGTTGTGTAAGATCCGAGGACCACTGCTAAAACTACAGACAGAATCAATGAGTTGAACTGATGGCACAGTGGCAGAGTGGTTAGCATTGCTGCCTCACAGTGCCAGGAACCAGGGCTTTATTCTGGCCTTGGGTCATTGTCTATGTGGAGTGGTGCACGTTCTCCCCTTGTCTGCATGGGTTTCTTCCGACTACTCCATTTTCCTCCCACAGTCCTAAGATGTGCAGGTTACGTGTATTGGCTATACTAAATGGCCCCATATTGTCCAAGGTGTGTATGTTAGGGGGATTAATTATGCTAAATGTGTGAGGCTGTGGGAATAGGGTGGAGGGGAGGGCCTGGGTGGAATGCTCTTTCGGAGAGACTTGATGGACCTGATGGCCTCTTTGAGCACAGTCAGGATTCTATGGTTTCCTCTAATGTATTCCAGTAGATCTGCTGTTCAAATTTCAGAAAACATAATGTTCAGTCAAAAATCTGCTGCCTGTACCCTGACATCAAGCTCTGATGAAGAGTCATCCAGACTTGAAATTTTAGCTCCACTGATGCTGTCAGACCTGCTGAGCTTTTTTTTTTAGCATTTTCTATTTTTGTTTCAGATTCTGGCATCCGCAGTAATTTGCCTTTATCACATCAAGTCCTGTTCACCCAGTACCCCTGTGCTTGCTGATCTACTCCTGCTCTGCATACACCTGCACCTTGATTTTAACATTCTCATCCTTTTCTGACACGAGCACAATATCAACTTTTAATCAGTGGCTCTCAGCTGATATTGAGTTCCTGTGGTAAATTTCAGCTGTCTTTGTATTTCAGGCTTACACATTCCTCAGTCAAGCATGGAGTAATGAGCTGGACCTGGCTGATAATTTAACAATAAAGGAACATTCAACAAATAGTTTCCATTCAGGGAGCCTGGGAGATCCATAAATAACAGCAAAGGAAGATGAAAAAAACTCATACAAAGCTGCATTTACAGAATCCCTACAGTGTAGAAGGAGGCCACCGGCCCATCGAGCCTGAACTGACAACAATCCCACCCAGACCCTATCCCCACGACCCCACCCTTTCAATCACTCTAAAACAAAGGGGCAATTTAGCATGGCCAATCAACCTAACCCGCACATCTTTTGGACTGTGGGAGGAAACTGGAGCTTCTGCAGGAAACCTACGCAGACACGGGGAGAACATGCAGACTCTAAGTAGTTGCCTCGTGTGCACTGAAAGTACAGTGAATATTCAATCTTTTTAGCTGTTGGGTTTTAAGGCACTATTGTTTCAGAGTCTTCCAGCTCTGCCTGGACTCACTAACCATATCCCCCCTCCCCCCCTCACACTTGGTCCAATCGTCCATTCTGTTCATTGCGCTTTCTAATGTAAATAATTTTCCAGTGCAAACATCAGCTGTTCACATTTTCCCTCTGGCGTTTTTATTCTATCATTGCAGTGTGTTTGAAATGGGTAACAAGACAAGGGTCAGAGCATCATCCATCACGGAAAGACACAGCAGGCAGGCTCCTGACCATCTGAACAGTTTAAACTCGCCTTGCCCCTCCCTACACAGCACCCCCCCAATAAGAAATGTATGTGTGCCCCAAATGCACTGAAATCACATTAAGTATTCTGTAACTTGTTCATTCTCCTTAACTCTCGTGAGCCTTCAATCCTGCCCAGTTTCCCAGTGCTGCCATTTGTTGAGTTCACAGAACCTCAGCACTCTCTACCTCCCCAAGCCTTGTCCTGTGTCTCTGTTTCTAATGATTTTTACGAGGATTTGCTTGTGTTTCTGGGTTAACTCAATTGGCTGGATGGCTACTTTGTGATGCAGGGTGATGCCAACAGCACAGGTTCAATTCCCACCCCAGCTGAGGTTACTCATGAAGGTTCCGCCTTCGCAACCTTGTCCCTCGCCTGAGGTGTGAGAATCCTCAGGGTAAATCACCACCAGTCGGCACTCCCCCTCAAAGGGGAGAGCAGCCTGTGGTCATCTGGAATGACGGCACGGTTTCTTACTTGTGTGGAGCCTGCCATCCTCAGTGCCTTGCCCAAGTGACAATAATCCTGCTACTCAACCGTGGAAGGAACGCATTCTGATCAGCTCCTTGTCCTGACTCGACCTCTTGGAGAATCGGAGTTGCTGGACAGCAATTTGCATGTGAGACCATTTGCTGACTCTTACCTACATCCGGCTCAGGGAGCCAGGGTTGGTTGGCAGTCTCCTCCCAGAGCCTGAGCAGAGTACTGGGTTTCTGGGAAGGTAACTCAGAGATTGAGTGCTGTGCTCACCAGCTGAACTAGCAGGGAATCTGAATTGCACTGATGATAAACAAAGCTGGGTGAGAGAAGGTTCATGATGAGCGGTAACACCAATATACACCAACTGGGCCCAGTGGCTTCCATCACTGATCTAAAGTCTAGGCAACAGTTGCGATGTCAAAAGGGATCATTATCAATCAAAACTCCAGGCTTTATCTGGACATAAAAGTGTGGGTCCTCAGTTTGCTATTTGTACAATCTGGGGGAAAACATGGGCAAACAAACCTAGCAGAGGAGTGGGAAATCTCAACCCCCCTTTACTACTATTGGCAGCTTGGATGTCCAGCAATGTTATAGCTGCTTTCACGTTGTGATGCCAGACAGGCACCCTGGCACCATTCTGGCACCCTGGCATCATTCCAACCATCATTGTATGCTGAGATGAAGCAGAACCTGTGATTCAGGTTTCGTTCACCAGCTCCAAGTGTATGTCTGCGGCTTTGGCAGTTGGCCCTTTAATGTTCTTAAAGTGTACCTGGCAGGAGGTGTAGATCTATCTGTTTATTGTTGGATTGTTTGTTGGAACCCCTCTACCTCACCGGTGATGGAATACTGCTTGAACGGATGGCAGAGTAAAACTAGGCTTTGCTCTTAAAACCAGCATGGGCTAAGATAGAATAGCAGTGACTGATGATGTGCTTCCAATCGAATTGTCCTCTAAAGTACTCCTGTACCACCCTAACTCAGCTCTCAGTCAGAGATGTGAGGATGTGTGGAGTACTGAACAAACACTGCAGCGCCAGGGATACTGTCTTCAGGATGCGATGCTAAACTGACTAGGCCCTTGTGGGTGGATGTTATTGATTCTGTGGAATTAATTGTACATGAAAATGGGGGAGGGGGGAACTGTCCTGGTGTCTTGTCCAATATTTATCCCTCCACAGCCATCATAGAATCCTTACAGTGCAGAAGGAGGCCAGTTGGCCCACCAAGCCTATATGGATAACTATCGCAATCAGGCACGATCCCTGTAACCCCATGTATTTACCCTGCTAAGCCCCCTGCCACTAAGGGTCAATTTAGCATGGCCAATCCACCTAACCAGCACATTGGGAGGAAATCGGAGCACCTGGAGGAAACCCACGCAGGCAGGGGGAGAATGTGCAAACTCCACATAGGCAGCCACCAAGGATGGAATCGAATACAGCTCCTTGGCACTGTGAGGCAGCAGTGTTAATCACTGTGCCACCATGCAGCCATCATTCTTCAGCTGCTGCTTGTAAGAGCTTGCTTTGTGCAAATTGGTTCCTGTGGTTTTCTACACGAGCACAGTGGCCGGAGTTTTACAGCCCAGCCCGCCAGGGGAACCAGAGCGGACGAGGGACAGACCATGGAAAGGTCCGTTGACCTCGGGTGGGATTTTATGGTTTCAGGATGAATGAGGCTGTAAAATCCCACCCAGTGACTACACTTCAAAAAAGTGCTTGGCTGTGAATTACTTTGGGATTTCCTGAGGTCGTGAAAGGGATTCAGAACGTAGGAACAGGAATAGGCCATTTGGCCTGTCAAGACTCCTCAACTAGATCATCTACCTCAACACTACTTTCCTGCACTATCCTCATATCCCTCAATGTTATCAGTCTCCAGAAATTTGTCGATCTTTGTCTTGAACATGCTCAGTGTTTGAGCTTCCACAGCCCTCGAGGGTAGAGAATTCCAAAGATTCACTGCCCTCAGAGTGAAGAAATTCCTTCTCATCTCAGTCTTTAATGGCTTTCCCCTGCTTGCCTAAAGTTGAGATTGTGTCCCTCGGTGCTAGACTCATCAGCCAGGGGAAACGTCTTATCTATAATTCTACACCCATCCTGTCATCCCTGAAAGTTTCAGTGAGATCACCTCTCGTTGGTTGAAACACAAAAGAATATGAACCTAGTTTCCTCAATCTTTGCTCATAAAACAATCCCACCATTCCAGGGATAAATCTGGTGAACCTTGTTTGCACTCCCTCTATGGCAAGCATATCCTTCCTTGGATAAGGAGAACACAGTTGTGCACAATATTCCAGGTGCGGTCTCACCAAGGCTCTATATAATTGCAGCAAGGCATCTTTACTCAACTCCCCATTCAATGAAGCTCAATATACCATTTATCTTCCTTATAGCTTGCTGCACTTCCATGCTAGCTTTTAAGCTCTCATGAACAACAACACTCTTTGGGCGTTAACACTCCCCAACTTCTCACCATTTAAGAAATACTCTGCCTTTCTGTTTTTTCCACTAAAGTGAATTACTTCACACTTATTCATATTATATTCTGTCTGCCATGTCCTTGCCCAGCACTCGCTAAGCCTACCCAAATCTCCTTGAAGCCTCCTTGCATCCTCCAGACAACTCACATTCCACCTAGTATTCTGTCATCAGCAAATTTGGAAATATTAGATTTTAAAAATGTATTAACAACAATTACTACACAAACGCATGTTATTCCTTTCTTTTGCTTACACTTAAACCCGGCCTCCATGTTATGCTTGGTACTTAAGATGCTGCAGTTCCACATCATCACCACTCGTTAACCCTTAGTGTGCGGAAAGTCATGGTCTCGTGATTCCTGCCTGTACAATTCTCTTTATGGTTGCCCTGTCATGTGAAGTGATTTTTAAATAATTCATTCATGGAAAGTCACTGGCATTTATGACCCATCTCTAATTTAATGCAGTACAATGTAGTGCTCCACAGGAGAGAGATGAAAAATGCAACTGCCATAATGTTCATCTCTCACACACAATTTCTCAATAAGAGACAGAACATCAAAATACACGGAATTTTAAAATCTGAATTATTCCCTCCACTTCTTGTCCCACTTCCAAATTTTCTATCTGGTTGTGACATGATGCAGATCATTCAAAGTTTATTAATTAGTGTCAAAAGTACGCTTACATTAACACTGCAATGAAGTTACTGTGAAAATCCCCTAGTCACCACATTCTGACGTCTGTTCGGGTACACTGAGGGAGAATTTAGTATGCCCAATGCACTTAACCAGCACATCTTTCAGATTGTGGGAGGAAACCGGAGCACCTGGAGGAAACCCACGCAGACATGGGGAGAATGTGCAAACTCCGCACAGAAAGTGACCCAAGCCGGGAATCGAACCTGGGTCCCTGGCGCTGTGAGGCAGCAGTGCTAACCACTGTGCCACCGTGCTCCCCCTCCATCACCACCACCACCACCACCACACCCCCCCCCCAATATTGTGGCCATTATGGTGCCCTTTGGGGTTAGCTTGATCTTCCAAGACTCAGCCCTGGGTAGGTTTACTCCACAAGTTTAGCATCGATGTGAAATGATCTTCACTTTTCCCATCCACACCTGAGCAACAGAGCAAATCGATAATTGACTGAGGTCTGATCAGACTCTGACTGAAAGGGAGGGAAAGTTCCAGAAAGAGGGCGTGATATTAATTCAATGTTCACTTGTGCAGTGTGTTCAGTGTTGGTCAGTGGATCAAGGCTTTGAACCTGGTATCATTGATAAAGTAAACGGGTGAGACCGGAATGTGGCAACTCGGAAATTTTCACAGTAACTTCATTGCTGCGTTAATGTAAGTCTACTTGTGACTAATAAAATAAACTTTAACTTCAAACCTGGATGATGCACTGGGCACTTTTATTCACATAGGCCTGCCACAAAATATAGCTAAGGGCACTGCACAGAATTTCTTCCGCTTCGCAGATCTCATTACTTCTGAAATCTGCTAAGTGCAGTGACAGGCGGTCTACACATCTGCCTGAAAAGAACACACACAATGTTACCCAGACAATGGGGATTAACTTCCGCAAAGACCATTTACATTGAGAAGAAGATTAAGCAATACACTGATGGTTACTGTGTGCAGTGTGATTCTCCCTCAACAAAGAAGCGTTTTACTCCTTAAAGAGAATTATGAAAATTGATATTTAGTGTTGCATTGCTTCTGCTGTGATTATATGGGTCAGAGAGAGATCAGCTGTACTCCGGCACAGCATCTGATGCACTACGTATAAAGGGACTTGTAAAAATCTAGGACTAAGCAATCCTCCAGGCGAGAGTCTAAACAGAGTCTGGGGTCATTGTAAGATCATCAAAACTGAGCATTTATCTCCCCATGCAGCGATAAAGAAATTCTGAAAATTGGGGCCATTGTGAGTTCAGAATTTAATGTATAAATTCCGGATGGCTATATTTATAAGATCATTGAAATTGCAGCATAGACTTTACAAATGGATTGATCACTGACAGTCGAATATTATTGTCTGGATGTGATGCTCCTTTAGTGGCCTTGTAGGGAGTCGACTGATTGGTTTCATTCCGGTCTCAGCCAGAACTCTGGGTTAGTTAATTTAAGAAAAAAAAGCAGAAAGATTTTCCACTGCCCCATCCCCCGTGCACCCCCCTCCCCCCCACCTCAGCCCCCCCAGCCCCTCACACACCCTCGTGAGCTAATTTCCAGCAGTGGGAGTTGCTCACCATTGGCTGCCGGCACGATCGTCCAGTCCCGCCAAGGTCTATGGTTATTTGTGTGGCTCGCCAGCCCCGCCACTGGGGAATCCGCCATAGGGGTGGGGGTGGGGGTGGGGGAGGAAGGGACTGGAAAATCCAACTGGCAGGAAGAACCTGATTATCTCACCCACGGAATTATATAACACCTTGCACGCCTTCAGAATGTCCCAAAGATCTTCAGTCAAGTCACTATTTTTCTGTCGCCAAATGCTCTTTTCCACACAGTGGAGAGACTATGTACCAGTTATTTTGCTTTAGTGATGTTGAAGGATTAATGTTGGCCTGTTCCATTTCATGCCAGGAATCTTTAACATCTACCTGAGAGGGCAGAAGGAGCCTTGGTTTAACATCACTTCTGAAAGACAGCATCATTGACAGTGCAGCATTCACTCAGTAGTGAACTGAGGAGTCAGCCTAGATTTTGGGCTCCAGCTTCTGGAGTGGGACTCGAACCCAGAATTTCCAGACTGGGGGCAAGAGTGCTACCCACTCCGCCATGCCCACCATGGCATAGAGGCTTCCCCAGCTCAAATTTGCCAACTGTGATGAGGAGGCTCTCCTGCTACATTAACCTCTCCTCCAGATGTTGATCAGTCCGCTGAATATTGCCTTTACTACTTCCATATGCACGATTTTAGCAAGTAAACCTGGCTGACACTCCAGTGCAGTACTGAAAGAGTGCTCCACTGTTAAAGTTGCCATCTTTTGGGTGAGATGTCAAACTGAGGTCTCCCTCTGCAGCCTCATATGGTGGGGGTGGCGGGGGGGGGGGGGGGGGGGGGGTGGGAATCCCATGGCAATATTCACAGGTACAAAAGGGTGTTCCCCCAGTATCCAGGCCAACATTGAGTAAGGGTGTTCTGGCCAATATTTATTCCTCACCAACATCGCTAAATCAAACAGTCTTATAATTTATCTCATTGTTGATTTTGGAAGTTTGCAGTACACAGATTAGCTGCTGGATTTCCCATAAGAGTGATTACACTCAGAACAGGCTGAACAGTGTTTTGGACACCCCAAGGTTATGAATGGTGCTATATAAGTGAAAGTCTTTCTTTCTTGTAAAGATGGAGAAAGAAAGGCGAGGAGAGTATCAAGACAGAACAAAATAGCTAGAGTCCTAGAGTTCAATTTTGGTATTGAGATTTCAATGTGAAAGGGCCAAGGTCCATAGAGCAGGTTAGCAAATAAATAAGGATGTAGAGATGAATTAATGTTAGGTTTGGGGTTGAAAAACCTCCAGGTTGTAGGTGGGAGAAAGGAAGGGTAATCAGAACTATACTGTTATGGGATATTAGGCTGGAATGAGTTTAAGTTAGGGGTGGTGAGCAATCATAATCTCAACACAACGAAGATATGGGAAGATGGTGTAGGAGCAGCAAGAGATGAAAGTGTGAAGTGTTCCTCTTTGGATTCAGGAAAGACAAGTTAGAATATTTTCTCGGTGGCAAGAGACTAGAAACTTTGGAGGAGCCAAGGTAATCAGTAAAAACTAGTGCACAGGTACAACACGCAATTAAGGAAGTGAATGGAAAGTTGGCCTTTATCTCAGTGGGGTTGAAACACAATCAGGAGCAAATTAGGTTTCAATTGTATAGAACCTTGGCCAGATGCCATCTGGAGTATTGTCTTCAACTTTGGCCCCCATACTGCCAGAAGAATATATTGCTGTGGCGTGGGTGAAGCACAGATTCACTCGGACGATTCCAGGTCAATGTGAAAATCGGTTGTATAAAACTACCTTGAGTGCCCTTGCGTTCAGAACTTTGAGTGTGATCTAACTGAGGTGCGGGAAATGATAAAGAGATTTGACAGGGTCTATGGAATCATAGAATCCTACAGTGCAGAAGGAGGCCATTCGGCCCATCAAGCCTTTACCAAAAACAGTCCCACCCAAGCCCTATCCCTGTAACTCCACTTATTTACCCTGCTAATCCCTCTGATGCTAAGGGGCAATTTAGCACGGCCAATCTACCTAATTTTCACATCTTTGGACTGTGGGAGGAAACCAGAGCACCCAGAAGAAACTCACGCAGACACGGGGAGAATGTGCAAACTTCACATAATCACCCGAGGCCTGAATTCAACCTGGGACCCTGACGCCGTGAGGCAGTAGAGCTAACCACTGTGCCATTGTGCCACCCCTGGATGTGGGGAGCGCAAAGGGACACAATCTCAAAATCTGAAGGGTTTTTTTGTTACACTAAAAGCAGCGGAAAGCTGCAATTCTTTCCTCCAAAAGCTTGCTGGACCAATTGAGATTTTGAAGTCTGAGATTGATAGATTATCGTTAGGTAAGAATATCAAGGGATATGGAGAGCAGACAAATGGAATTGATATCAATCATATAAAGAACCCCAATGATGTTACCTGTGAGAGTCTCAAGACTCCAAAGGATAACTTGAAACACTCTTTCTTCGTGTGTATACTTGTTTAGAATAATGCGAGAAACAATGCGGGAAAATCAGTAAGGAACCAGTAGAAATAGCAGAGGTGCTTAATGAGTATTTTGCCTCGGTTTTCACAGAGGAGAAGGACATGGGTGGATGTACTGTGGGCTTGCGGTGGACTGAAAAGATTGAGTATGTGGACTTTAACAAAGAGGTTGTGCTGGAATCTTTGAAAGGCATCAAGATAGAAAAGTCGCCGGGTCAGATGGGAAGCACCCCAGGTTACTGTGGGCGACGAGGGAAGAGATTGCAGAGCCTCTGGCAATGATCTTTGTGTCGTCGATGGAGACGGGAGAGGTGCTGGAGGATTGGAGGATTGCGGATGTGGTTCCTATTTTCAAGAAGGGGAATAGGGATAGCCCAGGAAATTACCGACCGGTGAGACTAACCTCAGTGGTTGGTAAGCTGATGGAGAAGATCCTGAGGGACAAGATTTATGAGCACTTAGAGAGGTTTAGTATGCTCAAGGATACTCAGCATGGCTTTGTCAAAGGCAGATCGTGCCTTACGAGCCTGGTAGAGTTCTTCGAAAATGTGACTAAACACATTGACGAAGGGAAAGCGGTAGATGTGGTTTACATGGATTTTAGCAAGGCGTTCGATAAGGTCCTCAAGGCTTCTAGAAAAAGTGAGAGGGCATGGGATCCAAGGGGCTGCTGCCCGGTGGATCCAGAACTGGCTTGTCCAAAGGAGGCAGAGAGTGTGTATAGATGGGTCTTTTTCTAAATGGAGGTCGGTCACCAGTGGAGTGCCCCAGGGATCTGTTCTGGGACCCTTGCTGTTTGTCATTTTCATAAATGACCTGGATGAGGAAGTGGAGGGATGGGTTGGTACGTTTGCCGACGACACGAAGGTTGGTGGGGTTGTGGATAGTCTGGAGGGATGTCAGAAGTTACAGAGGGACATAGATAGGATGCAAGACTGGGCGGAGAAGTGGCAGATGGACTTCAACCCAGATAAATGCGTAGTGGTCCATTTTGGCAGGTCAAATGGGATGAAGGAGTACAATATAAAGAGAAAGACTCTTAGTACTGTGGAGGATCAGAAGGACCTTGGGTCCATAGGACTCTAAAATCGGCCCCTCAGCTGGAGGAGGTGGTTAAGAAGGCATATGGTGTGCTGGCCTTTATCAATCGAGGGATTGAGTTTAGGAGTCCGGGGATAATGATGCAGCGATATAAGACCCTCGTCAGACCCCACTTGGAGTACTGTGCTCAGTTCTGGTAGCCTCATTACAGGAAGGATGTGGAAAAGATTGAAAGGGTGCAGAGGCGATTTACAAGGATGTTGCCTGGATTGAGTGGCATGCCTTATGAGGATAGGCTGAGGGAGCTCGGTCTTTTCTCCTTAGAGAGACGTAGGATAAGAGGAGACCTAATAGAGATATATAAGATGTTGAGAGGCATAGATCGGGTGGACTCTCAGAGGCTTTTTCCCAGGGTGGAAATGGCTGCTACGAGAGGACACAGGTTTAAGGTGCTGGGGTGTAGGTATAGGGGAAATGTTAGGGGGAAGTTTTTCACTCAGAGGGTGGTGGGCGAGTGGAATCGGCTGCCGTCAGTGGTGGTGGAGGCAAACTCAATAGGGTCTTTTAAGAGACTCCTGGATGAGTACATGGGACTTAATAGGATGGAGGGTTATAGGTATGCCTAAAAGGTAGGGATATATTCGGCACAACTTGTGGGGCCGAAGGGCCTGTTTTGTGCTGTAGTTTTCTATGTTTCTATGTTTCTAATGTACAACCCGGTGAAGAACCAGTCCAGTTATTGTGTCAACAATTAATAAAGAGTATTTATTAAAGAAAAAGAAAACACACGACAAGGTAGATTAATATCCATTATGACATAGAAACATAGAAAACCACAGCACAAAACAGGCCCTTCGGCCCCACAAGTTGTGCCAAACATATCCCTACCTTTTAGGCCTACCTATTACCCTCCATCCTATTAACTCCCATGTACTCATCCAGGAGTCTCTTAAAAGACCCTATTGAGTTTGCCTCCACCACCATTGATGGCAGCTGATTCCACTCGCCCACCACCCTCTGTGTGAAAAACTTCCCCCTAACATTTCCCCTATACCTACACCCCAGCACCTTAAACCTGTGTCCTCTCGTAGCAGCCATTTCCACCCTGGGAAAAAGCCTCTGAGAGTCCACCCAATCTATGCCTCTCAACATCTTATATACCTCTATTAGGTCTCCTCTCATCCAACGTCTCTCCAAGGAGAAAAGACCGAGCTCCCTCAGCCTATCCTCATAAGGCATGCCACTCAATCCAGGCAACATCTTTGTAAATCGCCTCTGCACCCTTTCAATCTTTTCCACATCCTTCTTGTAATGAGGCGACCAGAACTGAGCACAGTACTCCAAGTGGGGTCTGACGAGGGTCTTATATAGCTGCATCATTATCCCTGGACTCCTAAACTCAATCCCTCGATTGATAAAGGCCAGCACACCATACGCCTTCTTAACCACCTCCTCCACCTGCGGGGCCGATTTTAGAGTCCTATGGACCCAAGGTCCTTCTGATCCTCCACAGTACTAAGAGTCTTTCCCTTTATATTGTATTCCTTCATCCCATTTGACCTGCCAAAATGGACCACTACGCATTTATCTGGGTTGAAGTCCATCTGCCACTTCTCCGCCCAGTCTTGCATCCTATCTATGTCCCTCTGTAACCTCTAACATCCCTCCAGACTATCCACAACCCCACCAACCTTCGTGTCGTCGGCAAACGTACCAACCCATCCCTCCACTTCCTCATCCAGGTCATTTATGAAAATGACAAACAGCAAGGGTCCCAGAACAGATCCCTGGGGCACACCACTGGTGACCGACCTCCATTTAGAAAAAGACCCATCTATACACACTCTCTGCCTCCTTTGGGCAAGCCAGTTCTGGATCCACCGGGCAGCAGCCCCTTGGATCCCATGCCCTCTCACTTTTTCTAGAAGCCTTGCATGGAGGACCTTATCGAACGCCTTGCTAAAATCCATATAAACCACATCTACCGTTTTCCCTTCGTCAATGTGTTTAGTCACATTTTCGAAGAACTCCACCAGGCTCGTAAGGCACGATCTGCCTTTGACAAAGCCATGCTGAGTATCCTTGAGCATACTAAACCTCTCTAAATGCTCATAAATCTTGTCCCTCAGGATCTTCTCCATCAGCTTACCAACCACTGAGGTTAGACTCACCGGTCGGTAATTTCCTGGGCTATCCCTATTCCCCTTCTTGAAAATAGGAACCACATCCGCAATCCTCCAATCCTCCGGCAACTCTCCCGTCTCCATCGACGACGCAAAGATCATCGCCAGAGGCTCTGCAATCTCTTCCCTCGTCTCCCACAGTAACCTGGGGTACATCCCATCCAGACCCGGCGACTTATCTATCTTGATGCCATTCAAAGATTCCAGCACAACCTCTTTGTTAAAGTCCACATACTCAATCTTTTCAGTCCACCGCAAGCCCACAGTACATCCACCCATGTCCTTCTCCTCTGTGAAAACCGAGGCAAAATACTCATTAAGCACCTCTGCCATTTCTACTGGTTCCGTACTGATTTTCCCGCCTTCACCTTTTATAGGCCCTATTCCTTCCCGTCTCATCCTTTTACTCTTCACATATTTATAGAACGCCTTAGGCTTTTCCTTAATTCTACTTGCCAAGGCCTTCTCGTGACCCCTTCTGGCTCTCCTAATTTCCTTCTTTAGTCCCTTCCTACAAGCCGTATACTGATCTAGTTCCCTATCTTCGCCAAGCTCTCTGAATCTTTTGTACGCTTTCCTTTTCTTCTCGACTAGGTCCCGCACAGCTTTCATGCACCACGGTTCCTTTAACCTACCAACTCCTCCCTGTCTGCTCGGAACATTGTCCTGTAGAACCCTAGACAGACATTCCTTGAAAAACTGCCACCTCTCTTCAGTACATTACCCCGAGAATACCTCCTTCCAATTTACTCCTCTAATTTGCTGCCTTATGTCTTCATATTTCCCCTTACTCCATATAAACGCTTTACTAGCTTGCCTGATCCTCTCTTTTTCCAATGCAAGCATGAAGGAGATAGAGTTATGATCGCTATCCCCAAGATGCTCTCGC
Organism: Mustelus asterias; assembly: GCF_964213995.1. Lineage (NCBI taxonomy): Eukaryota > Metazoa > Chordata > Chondrichthyes > Carcharhiniformes > Triakidae > Mustelus > Mustelus asterias. Next base: position 57,744,523 of record NC_135808.1, read on the forward strand.
ACTGAGAGATCTGACACCTGTCCAGACACTTAAGTATATTAATAATTAAACAAATCATTATATCTGAAATTATCTTTTGCTCCAAAAAATATACCCACCTCCCCTGGGCTCATGAAGATGCCCTCTTCCCAAACAACATCCAATTCAGCAATTCTATAAGTCAAATCCAGCTAATAGTTGTGACACTGCAAAGCTTAGAAGCCCAAGTCTGGGAAACTATTTTTCCTGGTTCAGTGGAGGCACAAAAGTGTATCATTTTACAGATGTGGAGATGCCGGCGTTGGACTGGGGTAAACACAGTAAGAAGTTTAACAACACCAGGTTAAAGTCCAACAGGTTTATTTGGTAGCAAAAGCCACACAAGCTTTCGAGGCTCTGAGCCCCTTCTTCAGGTGAGTGGGAATTCTGTTCACAAACAGAACTTATAAGACACAGACTCAATTTACATGAATAATGGTTGGAATGCGAATACTTACAACTAATCCAGTCTTTAAGAAACAAAACAATGGGAGTGGGGAGAGCATCAAGACAGGCTAAAAAGATGTGTATTGTCTCCAGACAAGACAGCCGGTGAAACTCTGCAGGTCCACGCAACTGTGGGAGTTACAAATAGTGTGACATAAATTCTGATTCTAGGATCGCATGATAAAGACTCAGGAGGAAAAAAGCAGAAATATTTATGTGAAATAGTGTGACATAAACCCAATATCCCGGTTGAGGCCGTCCTTGTGTGTGCGGAACCTGGCTATCAGTTTCTGCTCAGCGACTCTGCGCTGTCGTGTGTCGCGAAGGCCGCCTTGGAGAACGCTTACCCGAATATCAGAGGCCGAATGCCCGGTCACGGGCATTCGGCCTCTGATATTCGGGTAAGCGTTCTCCAAGGCGGCCTTCGCGACACACGACAGCGCAGAGTCGCTGAGCAGAAACTGATAGCCAGGTTCCGCACACACAAGGACGGCCTCAACCGGGATATTGGGTTTATGTCACACTATTTCACATAAATATTTCTGCTTTTTTCCTCCTGAGTCTTTATCATGCGATCCTAGAATCAGAATTTATGTCACACTATTTGTAACTCCCACAGTTGCGTGGACCTGCAGAGTTTCACCGGCTGTCTTGTCTGGAGACAATACACATCTTTTTAGCCTGTCTTGATGCTCTCCCCACTCCCATTGTTTTGTTTCTTAAAGACTGGATTAGTTGTAAGTATTCGCATTCCAACCATTATTCATGTAAATTGAGTCTGTGTCTTATAAGTTCTGTTTGTGAACAGAATTCCCACTCACCTGAAGAAGGGGCTCAGAGCCTCGAAAGCTTGTGTGGCTTTTGCTACCAAATAAACCTGTTGGACTTTAACCTGGTGTTGTTAAACTTCTTACCTCATTTTACAGAGCCATGGCTCTAAATGTTAGATGGAACAGGTCTCTGTGGCTCTGATCATGGATGGAACTGGCCTCTGAAGATTAGATGGAGATGGCCTGTACGATGATAAACTAGCCTGCTGCCCCAATGAGGGTGTCAGCAGTTACACTGTTCACTCCCTTTGATATTCCACTCCATGGATTTGGCTGTCCAATCTTGCCATATCCTTGCCTTTAGAAGTTATCATTTTGTATAGCCCAGCTGATCTCTAGTAAACAATGTTTTTGATATGCCAATTCACACCTTAATTTCTCTAGATGCCTGCTAATCTTGTTACTGAGCAAATCGCATCTCATTATTTCTCTAGACGCTAATCTTGTTACTTGCCTGTTATTTTGTTTTCATCTCAAGTTGAATGTTAACCTTGTTAACTTCCCAAATTCCTAACAGTCAGCCATGAGCATCATGATGCTTGTGTTTGAATCTGATCTTCAAAGTGTGGAGAGTAAGCTGTACGCATTCAGGGACAGAAATGCAGCATGCATTATTGACACTGACGTTGATGGGAGATAAGTGTTGCGTGGTGAATAACATTTTTCAGCATCTTGTCCAGGAATTCCAATTTAGACAGGACTCAGGCTGTAAGGAACACACAAAAATGTGTCCATTGAGCCTTTCCTTTTGAACAGTCTACATATCTGGCAATCAGCATAGACTCCCTTCAACATGTTTTATTGGCTCAAGAGGCAGAAGAGAAAGGCTCTGGGACGAGCAGAGTGGAAACAAAGGCTGAGATTTTCAGCTTCGGGTCTAAATGCGGTGGTGGGAGCGGGAGGTCAGAGGGGACTCCCACTGGAGAGCCAGATGGGTAAATGCATCGGACTGTGTGCTGCTCACCTTATTAATTATGCAGCCGGGAGGATTACATCTCATTGCGTGCATGATAGTTTAATATACTGGCCAGCCCGGGCATACAAGGCATCCGTGACCTCCTTCACACACTTAGACCATAAGAGCATAAGACATAGGAGCAGAATTAGGCCACTCGGCCATCGAGTCTGCTCCACAATTCAATCATGGCTGATTTTTTTTATCATCTCCATTCTCCTGCCTTTTCCCCATAACCCCTGACCCCCTTATTAATCAAGAACCTGTCTATCTCTGTCTTAAAGACACTCGATGACTTGGTCCACACATTCACCACTCTCTGGATGAAGAAATTCCTCCTCATCTCTGTTTTAAAGGATCGTCCCTTTAGCCTGAGGTTGTGCCCTCTGGTTCTAGTTTTTCCTACCCGTGGAAGCATCCTCTTCATGTCCACTCTATCCAGGCCTTGCAGTATCCTGTAAGTTTCAATAAGATCCCCCCTCATCCTTCTAAACTCCAACGAGTACAGACCCAGAGTCCTCAACCATTCCTCATACGACAAGCTCTTCATTCCAGGGATCATTCTTGTGAACTTCCTCTGGACTCTTTCCAAGGCTGGCACTTCCTTCCTTGGATGTGGGGCCCAAAACTGCTCACAATACTCCAAATGGTCCTTGTCCTTTAACCGCCGCCACCCACCCACACACTCCCTGCTCAGTAAGTACCACCCTCAACTCTGAGGCAGTGGATTGTGAGTTCAGGGCCCACCTCAGAGATAAGAGCACATGATTTAGGCTGGCACTTTGGAGCAGTGCAGAAGCACAGCAACATTGACTGGCTTTCAGATGCAATGTTAAAGTGAGGACCTCTCAATGCAGCATATAATATCCCAAAGATCACAGTCTCTCAGACAGCCTCAGTTACAGTCGAACGAGCTGACAAAGAGCTAGCAGAGTTAAAGTGGCTGAATGGCTTTCTTTTGTGCTCTGTGTGATTCTGAAACACATGGAACATCCACTAACAGGAAGGTGTAAACCGTGCAAGAACTATGAAGGGAAAGCATGTGAGCTTTAAAACATCAAAGTCTGAAGTAAATCAGCTGAATGCACACATCCAGCCTTTCAACAGCAGCACTTAACAACTTGTAATGGTGCCTTTAACACAGAAATACATCCGAAAATGTGTCACTGAGGCTCAATAAAAAAATGCTTCCTAAATCTGTTCCTCTTCAGTCGAATGCATCGCCACATAAAAAAACAGAAGGCCTGAGTTTAGGTCCTTCTCTCCCACAATTACATCAATACAAACATCGCAGCAGATGGGAATGTTACCCTTTGGCTATTGGATTTAAACAGAAGCATACGGCACTTCACTGAGTGCAGATCTCCTCTCTCCTGACTGTATCTTTCTCCTGTTTTCTGATTAATTAGGCTGCCTTTCCAACACATTCAAATACTATTTCATCTTTACTCTCTGTCGAATTTCAGCAAAAGAGGCGACTGATATATTTAATTGCCAGCAAATGTACCTCATTAAATTTTATTCATAGGTTGTTAACTCCATCATCATCTCCCTTATCTCCCAATGTTCTTGTTCTTGCTATCTCCTCCTCACTCAATCACCTTCTCCATTGTCAAACTGTCTCCAGATAGTTTGCTTTCCTCTTTCATGTCTCTCTTAGCTCTTATCTTTTAGGCTCCAAACCCCTATCTATTGCAGGAATACAAGAATTAAGAGCAGGAGTAGGCAATACAGCCCTTCAAACCCACTCCGCCATTGAACACAATCATGGCTGATCTTATCCTGGTCTCAGCTCCACTTTCCTGCCTGCTCCCCATAGCCCTTCATCTTGCTTTTCATCGGAAACATCTCCATCCCTTTCTTGAATCTGTTGGTTGATTCTGTCTCCACTGCACTCTGGAGCAGTGGGTTCCACAGATTTGATTTGATTTATCATTGTCACATGTATTGGGATACAATGAAATGTATTGTTTCTTGCGCACTAAACAGACAAGACCCACCGTTCATTGAGTGCAGAGGGGAGGAAAGGAGAGAGTGGAGAATATAGTGTTATAGTCACATCTAGGGTGGAGAGAAAGATCAGCTTAATATAAGGTAGGTCCATTCAAAAGTCTGATGGCAGCAGGGAAGAAGCTGTTCTTGAGTGGATTGGTACGTGACCTCAGACTTTTGTATCTTTTTCCTAACGAAGTGGTTTCTCCTCATCTCAGTTTTGAACCTACCTCCTCACTCTATGAGCGGGATTTTCAGGCCCGTTTGCTGCATGGCCGGAAATTCCCTCATGAGGTCAACTTGTGAGGCGGGACAGGACTTTTGCATGGTCCTGTCCTGCCCTCCATGGGAAATGCTACAGGAAAATTCTGCCCTATATCTATGACCTCTTGTTCTAGACTGTCCCACTGGCGGGGGAAGGGGGGGTGGACAACAACTGCTCAACGTCTACCTTATCAATCCCCTTTAGTATTTTATATACCTCGAGCAGAACTCCCCTCATTCTTCTGAACTCCAAATATTACAAATAGCAAATATTACTGATATTTCTGCCATTGCTCTAAGTCTTCATTTGTCCACGCAATCTTGAGCTATTTTCCTGGGGGTAGTCTCCTCGCTGGCTGCCTCCGCACTGTTAAATGAATGAAGGGCGGTGGTTGTTGGCCATCTGATGCTGCTGGCTCCATCACGTGGCTGGGTCAGGCAGGTCTCAGAGCAGGAGAGCACCTCAAATGGCGGCTCCCTTGGACAAGTACATAATTAAATGTTCGAGAGTAGGGAAGACAGCTTGTCCCTTGAATCAGAGGGGAAAAACCCTCTGGTTGGATTTTTGGTGTTAATTGTATATCAATTGTGTTTAATAAGATGCAGGTGGAGGGCATTAATTGGGGTTTCACTCCAGCAGATATAAAGAGACCCTCATTCCCATGCTCCTGAATAGAGTGGGGACGAAGGAGGAAGACTTCCCCGTACACCTGCTCCTGGGCCTGGCCAAGGCAGCCATCAATAGGTCCAGGCAGCGAGCGATTGAGGGGGTCATCCAGCCCAACTCTCAGTACCCCTATTGTGAATAATTGAAACTTACACAATACTGAGAGGCCGAGATACACTGGACATGGAGAGGATGCTTCCACAAGTGGGAGAGACTAGAACTCTAGGGCACAACCTCAGAGAGAAGGAACATTCCTTTAAAACCGAGATGAGGAGGAATTTCTTCAGCCAGAGGGTTGTGAATCTGTAGGACTCATTGCCACAGAGTGCTGTGGAGGCCAGGTCATTGTGTGTCTTTAAGACAGAGATAGATAGGTTCTTGATCAATAAGGGGATCAAGGGTTACTGGGAGAAGGTGGGAGAATGGGAATGAGAATCATATTAGCCATGATTGAATGGCGGAGCAGACCTGATGGGCCAAATGGCCTAATTCTGCTCCTGTATCTTATGGTCTTATGCTGGGTGGCCCTGGAGAGAGAGCATGTATGTTTGAGGCCTTCCACGACTGGTGGGCACCGCAGGGGCTGGGGTGCATCATCACCCTCCAGAAATGACATTTTCATTTAGTTAGTTCAGGTTTCTTTGACATGTTGATTTAGTTTCAGTGCCCCAGCAGGGTCTGTCACCCCCTTTCACTTTTGTTTATTTATTGATCTGTTTTGTTTAAAAAGGTGTAAAGGTACACTCCCTGAAAGTGTGGCTTGGTTGAGTTAGGAAGTACAGGCTTGCAGTGGTTGACTCTGTAAATAAGTATAAAACTGGCTCCAGTATTATGTTCACCAATTGGCTTTCTAGGTTATAGCATGGTAGCAGAGAATAGTTGCCTAAAGTTAAGGTTGAAAACTCAGAAAAAATATTCAGGTAGAGGACAACAGTCCAAGCATCTATCATGAGAAACAGCATGACTCTCCTCCAATGTCCTCAGAGACTTTTGTTTAATTTACTCTTTCATGGGGGTGTGGGTGTCACTGGTAAGACCAGCATTTGTTGCCCTTGAACCGAGTTGCTAGATCATTTCAGAGGGCAGTTGAGAGTTAAGCCACAGTTGCAGGTCTGGAGTCCCATGTAGGTTAAACCAGGTAAGGATGATAGATTACCTTCCCTAAAGGACATTGCTGAACCAGATCTTTTTTGGATGACAATTGATGATAGTTCCATGACAGTAGATCAAGGAGATGATGAATCTGAATGAATTGTACTAATTATAAGAAATTTTAGCCTTGTAATTAATGTGTTAGTTATGGACTCGCTTAACTGTGCTGTGCTTGATAGTGCTTGCACTTTGGAAGTACACAGAGCAAATTGATTAATGTTATTTATATTTACTCAGTCACAAGAATCAATGCAAAGTTAAAGAATATAAAAATACTACTTGCTTTAGATTTGTTCTCTGCAATATGAGAATGTGCAAATGCTAATATTCAACTTGTACCTTCTGTAAGCAGTCTGAGGAACCTATGTAACAAAAGCAGAAAATGCTGAAAGATTTTAGTATGACAGCATCTGGGAAAGAGAATAGAGCTAATGTTCTGAGCCTGGAAGACCCTTTATCAGAGCTCAACACGTGTTTACAAATGATTTCCGTTTCTATCAGTGTCAGCAGCATTAATGCATCCTCTTGTGATTCTCTCAGAAGACTGGATTGTTTGCAGCCAGATACTAATAAATAAATAAATCAGTTGCCAGAGTGGGAAAGTAGAAATATCTTTCCACTGGTCGGAGACTGGATATCCCACAGTGGCAACTATTATAATAGTAGATGATCCACCTCAGACCCCATTCATTCACTGGGCTGAATTTTCCAGCCTTTCCCGCTGGCGGGATCTTCCAGTCCTGCCATTTGTGACCAAATTGAGGTTTGCTGAAAGCAGAAAGATGGATGGTATTATATGCAGTGCAAGCATTAAATTACAGCAACGCTGATAGATCAAGAGAATGGAGAAAAATATGGTTAATGGATTTCAATGTAAACAATTGTCAGGACATCCAGTTTGGATTGAAAAACTACGGAACTGGTTATTATTTGAATGGTGAAATGCTAGAAGCAGTGGAGGTCCAAAGAGACTTGGGGGCCTCATGTACATTGATCATTGAAATCAGAAAATAATCAAAAATGCTAATTAAAGCTGGCTCTATATGTAAGGGGCTGAACCATGTTTTAACTGTACAGAATCCTAGTTGGATTACACCTGTAGTATTGTGAGCAGTTCTGAGCACCATTACAAAGATTGGCCTTTGTGGATAGATTTACTAGAATTATACCTGGACTCTAAGGGGGCAATTTTGCTGTGAGCATAAAAGGCAACATGGGTGTAAATTCAGGCGAGAATTGGAAAATGAGATTCTTGCCGGTGAGATCCGTTTTCTGATTTTCTGCTCCCCTCACTTATGACATAGCAATTCTGGGTGGGAACCTGATTACAATAAAGTGTAATAAATTTAACTATAATAAAAGGACTTCCCCGCCATATGTTTCTCCCTCAATGAATATTCATATCTCACTAATGTTAACAATAGGTATTTCAAAATGTGAAGCAGTCGAGGGGAAGTATAGCACCCAGGGAATGGAAAATGCCCAAGCAGTGCCTAGCACTGCCTCCTGGCACAAAGGCAGTGTCATCTTGGCAGCAATGCACAAACCCCCAAAAAATGCCACTATCTGACACTCCTGAATATGAAGGGAATGAAGTTAATTAGCTCCAGGGTATAGAAATTTAAGTATTGGAGTAAATTGTTTGTGTATTGCACCTGGATTGTGGATTCTGTCAGACAGTGTGAGAAGAGACAGGCATAGTACATTACCAAACTGCATCTACCTGAGTTAGAGACACTGCACTTTAAAAGGGCACCTCTGCATCTTGCCTATTTGCATATGCATTGAATTGGAAATTATATTGGAATTATGATCGATGGTGATAACAGGCCTAGTATGGCCGTAAGATTCTGTTTCTCATTCTCCGCAGGATGCAGCTTCACACTGCCGTGTCTGATTTGACCTTCTCTGGAATTTATAATGGATGAATTCTCCTCATTCCCAGAGGGTGAAAAAGACATTTTTCTTGGTTTCCAGGAGGCGTCTTTTGAAATATCCTATTTAAATTTTTTTAACCAGAAGTACCCACCTTTGAGGGTGTGTACATCACCTGTACTACTGCACATGTCCCAATGGGGTTGCAGGTCTGATATGTGTGCATCGCTGGGCACATCTGTTGATAGGATAGAAAATGAAGGCTGGGAAATTGGGAGATTTTTAAGTGGAACCCGACTCTTGAAAAAAACAAAAGAACAGGAACAGGTTGTTCAGACCTCGAGGCTGCTCTGTCATTCAATGAGATCATGGACAATCTGTATCCTGACTCCATTGACCTCAGCTCCTCCATTGACTAGAAAATAATGATCGATCTCAGATTTAAAATCGTGGTTAAGGTAGTGTTGGGAGGGTTTAATTTTCTGCACAAGGCCAAACCTTAGTCTTTCACTGCTGGTTGGGTAAAGAGAAAGCGCAGCAAGGCACTGACGCAGTTATCACACAGACAGTATCCTGGAGAGAGAAGATCCCATACCATTATTTGGATGAAGATTTGAGGGAGTTCACCTCAGTGCCTTGACCAGTATGTATCTGTCAAACACATTCCACATCGCCTGAACTCCAGGCATTTCGACCATTCTTGAGATTCCATGAATATTTGTAATTTCCGACATTCAATGAACATCCGTGCTTTTCCTTCATGGAATTCCTACCATTTATCCAAAACTGCCAGATTCCCAACTTATTCTTACCCCCCAAACAGCAACAGTAAAACAGGCAAGCCGGTCATCATCACATTGCTGTCTGTGGGAGTTTACTCTGTGAGGAGCGGCTGCTGCACTTCCTACATTACACCAAAAAAATGCTCCAGTGGCTGGAGAGTGCTTTGGGACTTCCTGAGGTTGTGAAAGGTGTTGCGTAAAGGGATAAAGACTGTTTTTCTTTTCCTTTTACTCCATTACAGAGCTCTGTGGTAGTGTTTCATTATTTAGCAAAAAAGAAAGCATTTTAACCAATGATTTTTATCACTTGCACTGTCCATATGTAGTGCTAATACCAGGATCAAGCTCACTTGTGTGCTTCCACCCCTGGTGGGGGATGGTAGCATAGCGATAATTATGCTGGTCATCCGGAGGACTGATGTAATGCTCTGGGGACTTGGGTTCAAATCCCACCATGGCAGCTGGACGAATTTAAATCAATTAATAAATCCGGATTAAGAAGATGGCCTCATTAGTGATGATAATGAAACTGATGAGTTGATGTAAAAACCCATCTGTCTCATGGTGGCACAGTGGTAGCACTGCTGCCTCACAGCGTCAGAGTCACGGGTTCGATTCCCGGCTTGGGTCACTGTCTGTGTGGAATCTGCACATTCTCCCCGTGTCTACGTGGGTTTCCTCCGGGTGTTCCGGTTTCCTCCCACAGTCTGAAAGACGTGCTGGTTAGGTGGATTGGCCATGGTAAATTCTCCCTCAGTATACTTGAACAGGTGCCAGAGTGTGGCGACTAGGGGATTTTCACAATAACTTCATTGCAGTGTTAATGTAAGCCTACTTGTGACACTCATAAATAAACGTTTTAATGTCTTTCAGGGAAGGAAATCTGCCATCCTTACCCGGTCTGGCCTACAAGTGGCTCCCAGAGCAACAGTAATGTGGTTTGAATTTTAGCTGCCTACTGGAATGGCCGAGCAAGCCACTCAGTTGTTTTAAAGCTTTGAGAGCAAAAGGCACTGTGGGTGTACCTACTTCAGATGTGTGGACAGAAGATGCAATGAGGAGTGTAATTGTTTAATTCCAGATGGGTCAATCCAGCTCACACTTTACTTGCTTTGGGTCAGTATCTTGGAGCCAGCAAAGAGAAGACCTCTCTCTCAGGTCCCTGTAACTCTGGTGCCAGAGGTGAAACTGAAAGAGCAGCATTGCCACATCGTACTCCATGAGTAGCAGGGATTCAGACAACTCCAGGAATATCAACAATATGAAACCAAAACTGCAGGAATAACAAGAGTTATTGGGAATTGATGTGTTCATTAGCAGCCCTGGACGAGGGGAAGTTGAGAAAGTGGAAATGTTTGTTAACTTGTAGAAGTTTAGTGAAGGTACAATAAGGAAGTGATTGCAAATATCCAAGGAATTCCAGGAATGGTCAGCGTTGCCAAGGAGTGGAAGGAATGTAAACTTGGGAAATCTCACTAACCGTGATTCTGGGAATACTGTCAAATCGGAACACGTGTTAAGAATGTGAACTGATGAAGTTACGTCCAAAATTAAAGACTTTCAGGACGGTTAGGATGGTTTGCATATCCATGTACCCTGACAGTACTTTGGGTCTCCCTGAAGCCCTGAGCAATCAGCTCAGGAATTGGGACGGATATTATAATCCCTGCTCCAGACTGGGATGTGGGCTTGGCCTTCGCATTCGATTTCCTGTGGGTTGAAACTTGAGGACTTCTGGAGGTGGCACTGAGGCCCGGATATCCGTGATGTCCATCTTGTTCCAAAATTTTAGCTGCAATTGATGTTTCAACCTGTAGGAAAATACACAGAACCTTAATTTTAAATGTGATCAGGCCGCTGTGGTGAGTTGTTTGGGCCTTCAGCTCCCATCTGTGGGAAAGAAGACATCCCTCCTTTCCTCCACGGCTTGGAGGAGAATCTCCAGTGCGAACCTCCAGTGAGAATCTCCAGTGAGAACTTCAGTGAGAACCTTCAGTGAGAACCTCCAGTGAGGCGTCACTGAACCCTGGGGCCAGTGCTTTCTGCTTTCTGGAGGACACTTTAGGAATTTTCAAGCAGTTATTGGATAGGCACATGGAGCACACCAGAATGATAGGGAGTGGGATAGCTTGATCTTGGTTTCGGACAAAGCTTGGCACAACATCGAGGGCCGAAGGGCCTGTACTGTGCTGTACTGTTTCTATGTTCTATGTCAGTGTTTCAGAGTCCTGGCGCAATGCATAAAAGAATGGCTAGCTGCCTTTTAAATATGATGCCCAGACATGAAGGCTGGCTGCCCAACTTCCCACCCACCCTGCCACACAATGAGATGTAATCCTCCTGGCTGCATAATTAATAAGGTGAGCAGCTCATGATCCAACATGCTCACCCACCTGGCTCTCCAGTGGAAGTCCCGTCTGACCTCCCGCTCCCACCACCGCATTTAGACCTGAAGCAGAAAATCTCAGCCTTTGTTTCCACTCTGCTTATCCCAGAGCCTTTCTATTCTGCCTCTTCAGCCAATAAAACATGTCCACCTGCTCTCTCCCATCTGCCTAATGACAATAATGAGCTAAATGGCCAGGTAATCTCTTTTTTGGTGGTGCTGGTTGTTCATCCAGCAGAAGAGACTCTTCAGTTATAGGCAATAAAATGAAACAAAACTTATTCCAACTTGTAAATCAAAGTAAAGACTTAATAAAGAGACATAGAAACATAGAAAAATAGAAGATAGGAGCAGGAAGAGGCCATTTGGCCCTTCGAGCCTGCTTCGCCATTCATTACGGTCATGGTTGATCATCCAACTCAACAGCCTAATCCTGCTTTCTCCCCATAACCTTTGATCCCATTCGCCCCAAGTGCTATATCCAGCTGCCTCTTGAATACATTCAACCTCATCATTACTCCAACACTTACGGCCTCAACCAGGGCCATTCCAAGATTCCCAACAATTTCAACATGTTCTTATTTATATTGAGTCAGCTGGTCAGCTGTCCACCAAATCATTTTGTCATTGGTTACATAGTTTATTGGGTTAGCTGACCCTTACACTTGTCACCATTGGTCACACAACAACGAATCCAATGTTATCATTGGTTACATTCTAACACTGGTTGAGGCAAATATTGGTCAATGAAATCAGTATTCTTCTTGAGCAATAATACCAAAGGATGCTTGTTTCCTCCTGGGCATCCAGACCTCACTCTGGCCCACCTTACTGCACCCCGTTAAACATGTTGTCTGAATGCTCTTCCTCACACTGAATTATGTGTTCAGATCTCTGGCATTCTGACTCCAAGGTGAGAGTGCTACCACTGAACCATGGCCTGACATCCAGGACAATGCAGTTTGCTTGATGGCACCCTATAAATCACCTCCGCTATTGACACACAGTGGCAGCAGTGTGTACCATCTACAAGATGCGCTACAGCAACTCACCAAGGCTCCTTCAACAGCACCTTCCAACCCATCAAGAAAAGAAGCCATGTGTCACTCCAGGATGATCCTGGAATAGTAAACAGTTTTAGCACTCAAGGGCAGGACCCAACAGTGCTTTACGTGGCCCAGCCAGAACTGGCAATGGGTGGATAATCATAGAATCTCTACAGTGCAGAAGGAGGCCATTCAGCCCATCGAGGCTGCACTGACAACAATCCCACTCAGGCCCTATTCCCGTAACCCCACGTATTTACCCTGCTAATCCCCCTGACAATAAGGGGCAATTTACCATGGTCAATCAACCTAACCCGCACTCTTTGGTCTGTGAGAGGAAACAGGAGCACCTGGAGGAAACCCACGCAGACATGGGGAGAATGTGCAGACTCCACACAGACAGTGACCCAAAGCTGGAATCGAACCCGGATCCCTGGCGCTGTGAGGCAACAGTGCTAACCACTGTGCCACCGTGCCACCCAATAAACAAGATGTCTGTCATATCTTTTCAAACCTGCATTCATTGAGTTTAAAGGAGTGGAGATAAGAGTCATGCTAGAGGAAGGCCAGGGTGAGGGAGTAATGGTTTTACTGGAGATGGAAACATCAAAGGTGAAGATCAGGATGAGGTTGAGGGAATTAGTGGCAAATGATATGGCAAATGAAGGGCTAAAGGGTGGACAGTTGGGATTTTGAAAATGCTATTGTAAGTGAATTGAGGATAGTTTTCTCCTGGGATAGATACAGAAGCAGTTAGGGTTGGAGCTTGGAAAGGGAAAGAGGGAGGAGACTGATACCAGGAATTGATCAGAGGTGACCTTACCTGTAATTGATATGATGGGACTCGAATCATAGAATTCCTATAGTGCAGATGAAGGCCATTTGGTCCATCGAGTCTGCACCGACAACAATCCCACCCAGGTCCTATCCTTGTAACCCCAGACATGTTCCCCGTAACCCCAAGTATTTACCCCACCAATCGCCCTAACCTACATATCTTGGGACACTAAGGGGCAATTTAGCATGGCCAATTCACCTAATCTGCACATCTTTGGAGTGTGGGAGGATACTGGAGCACTCAGACGAAACCCACGCAGATACGGGGAGAATGTGCAAACTCCACACGGACAGTCACTCGAGGCTGGAATTGAACCCAGGTCCCTGGCATTTTGAGGCAGCAGTGCTAACCACTGTGCCACCGTGCCGTCCTAGCAAGAGTACCTGAGAAGGTCAAGTGAGTGGCTATAAATATGAGTTGTGGAGTTTACATGGAGGGTGGGATTAGGGATAAGATAAGAGGGAAGTGAATTCGGAGGGGAGGGAAGATGATGAATTGCGATGGAGGGTGAGAAGTCATCAAATGCAGAAGATGAGGGAGAAAAGAGTGATGATAATTAGGTGAGAACATTTTTATCGTTCTTGGAAGGATGGTTGAGAACAAATTCTGAAAGAAGTGTGAGTGGAGTGGAATAAGATAAGATGCTCAAAACCAGAGAAAGAACCAGAAGAGCAGTGGGTTCAGGCCAAGGTGATAAAAACCACACAGCCAACATAGAGAGAATGTCATAGGGTCATAGAGGTTTACAGCATGGAAACAGGCCCTTCAGCCCAACTTGTCCATGCCAACCAGTTTTTAATCGCTCAGCTAGTCCCAATTGCCCGCATTTGGCCCATATCCCTCTATATCCATCTTACCCAAGTAACTGTCTAAATGCATTTTAACAAATTGTACCCGTCTCTACTACTGCCTCTGGCAGTTCATTCCAGACACTCACCACTCTCTGAGTGAAAAAATTGCCCTCTGGACCCTTTTGTATCTCTCCCCTCTCACCTTAAATCTATGCTCCCTAGTTTTAGGCTCCCCTACCTTTGGGAAAAGCTGTTGACTTTCTACCTCATTGATGCCCTCCATTATTTTATAGACCTCTTTAAGATCACTCCTAAGCCTCCTACACTCCAGAGAAAAAAGTCTCAGTCTATCCAGCCTCTCCTTATAACTCAAACCATGGTGAAAACATTGCTGAAATGGGGTGGCATTTGACATTGAACGCTTTCCGTCCCCAACTAGTCTCAACACTGGACTGTGACCTTTAGAAGGGACTGCTTACCATGGCAACAAGCCAGGGATTGGTGGGAGCTATAGATTTGAGAGTTGCTAGGGAACCAGGTCATCTGAAGCTGCTTGTTGTGATAGAAAGTAAAGGAAGACTCTAGTATGTCAACCTAGGTGAACTATTTGTTGGATGGGTCTTTAAATTGAGGCTATATCAACTCCTCTGCCCAATGTCGTGGCCAATATTTCTCAATGGTAAAAAGCTGATCATTTACTGTAAAGTTCTCATTGACTGTAAAGTGTTTTGAAGATATCCTGACCCTGTACAGATTCTTTTGTAATTTGCTGATGTTTACAGTCTAAGGCCAGCAGGTGCCTGGTGAAAATGTGCAACTTTTCTCCACATCCTTAAGTAACTTTTACACAATGAGCCATAAATAGGAATGTGACGCGATCGACACAATTTAATTGAAATAAAGTGGATTCCAACTGGAAGTGGATTGCAATCTGTCCGAGTAGCCAAGAGAATAGCAATAGTTTAACACTATAGACCACTGCTGGTTTGATTCATGAGGCTGAAGTTTGGGGTCGGCAGAATGAGCCACAAAAACAATGTGTAGTGTTGTTTATACTTCCCTGCATGCATACCATCGCTTTCCAGCTTGCTCACGATCTCGCCGACTTTCTACTGAGGCCACGCCAACTCTTTCTTCGAAGTATCAATGATAGATTGGCTGTGACACTGACATTGACATGTTATTATATCTCTCCAATGAACCATTAGATGTAGTGTATTTGGAATTCCAAAAGGTAATTGATAAGGTGTCACATAAAAGGTTTGTGCACAAGATAAAAGCTCATGGTGTTGGGGGTGATATATTAGTGTGGATAGAGGACTGGCTAACTGACAGGAAACAGAGAGTCATGATGAATGGGTCACTTTCAGGTTGGCAATCTGTAACTAGTGGAGTGCCACAGGGATCAGTGCTTGGCCCTCAACTACTTATGATCTATATTAATGACTGTTACAAACTGTAGCCAGATTTGCCTCTGATATAAAGATATGCAGGAAATCAAGTCGTGAGAAGATACAAAGGACAGAAGACCATTGTGAAGACCACAGGACTTGGTGCTGGGGCTCTTGCTATTTGTAATGCACATTAATAAACTGGACTTAAATGTAGGAGGCATGATCAAGAAGTTCATGGATGACAAAAATTGGTGGGGTGGTAAGTAGTTGGGATGATAGCTGTAAACTGCTGGAGGATTTCAATGAACTGGTCAGGCAGGCAGAGCAGTGGCAAATGGAATGCAACCTGGAAAAGTGTGAGGTAATGCACTTGGGGAGGGCTAACGAGACAAAGGATTACATTATGAATGGTAGGACCCTGGAAAATACTGAAGATCAGAGAGACAGTGGAGTACATATCCACAAATCCCTGAAGGTGGCAGGATAGGGAGATAAGGTGGTTAAGAAGACAAATGAGAACTTGCCTTTACTAGCCGACGCACAGAATACAAGAGGAGGGAGCTCACAAAACCCTGGTTAGGCCACAACTGCTTGCATTTCTGGTCACCACATTAGAAGAAGGAAGTGATTGCACTGGAGAGCATGCCGCGATTTACCAAAATGCTGCCTGCACTGGAGGGTCTGAGCTATGAGGAAAGGTTGGATAGGCTGGGGCTGTTTTCCTTGGAGCAGCAAAGATTGAGAGGGGACCTGATAGAGGTGCATGAATTATGAGAAGCGTAGATCGAGTGGATATGAGGGCACTTTCTCCATTAGTAGAGGGGTCAATAACCTGGGGGCATAGATTTAAGGTAAGAAGTAGACGGCTAAGAGGGGAGTTGAGGAGAAACGTTTTCACCCAGAGGGCGGTGGGAGTGTGGAAATCACTGTCTGAAACGGAGGGTGAGTCAGAAACACTCATAACATTTAAGAAGTATTTATATATTCACTTGAGCTGCTGTAACCTCCAGGGCTATGGGCCAAGTGCTGGCAAATGGGACTAGATCTTTGTTGACTGACCTGGACACAATGGGCCAAATGGCTCCTTCTGTTCTGTAAACATCTATGAATCTATGAATATTTCTGCAGGCTTTTGGACTCTGGTTTCAACTGAAATGGGGGTTCCAAGCCTGCACTTGGAGGAAGCAAAATTGGGTGAGAAATCTTCCCAGAGACAGCTTTCTAATTCTTTTTAGGGACTGGGGCCTGATGCCAGCTTGTCCCTGGTGAGTCCTTACATCCCAGTTCCAATGCTGAATGCCCTTCTCTCACCCATCAGTGGGCATCTCTCCCAGTTGGTGCGCAGCTCTCTGAGGCGGAACTTGCTCTTGGTAAGTGCAGGACATCCTGTCCTAAGCCAATTAGACACTTGATATTCTTTACAGTTCACCTTCGAGGCAAAGTATGAAACACATGAGGGTTATTTCACCCCACTGGTCTCAATTCCTCACTGCTGTGGTTTCACAGGTGAGGCGTGCACCTGTATCACGATGTGTCAACATCACTGAGTGGCAGCTCAATGCAAGTTAGGAGATTGGGCTAATGAGCCCCATTTACAGGGAGGCAGTGGTCTAGTGGCATTGCCAAGGGACTTGTAATCCAGGGATCCGGGTTCAAATCTCACCACGGCAGCTGGTGGACATTTGAGTTCAATAAAAATCTGGAATTGAAAGTCTAATGATGACCATAAGTCGATAGTTGTAAAAACCCATTTGGTTCAATAATGCTTTCTAGGGAAGGAAAACTGCCATGCTTACCTGGTCTGGCTTACATCTGACTCCAGATCCACAAGTGTGGCTAAATCAGAAATGGACTAGGGCAATAAACACTGGCCCAGCCAGGAACCCACATCCAATGAATTAAAAAAAACTCAGCGACAGGCATTGGGTTACCTGTCTCTTAACAGCTGGTGCAGTGACATGTCCAGGTGTGTTCTACCAGCTGCTGCAGGTGAGCAGACTGAGCATTAACTACTTTGGTCCAGGAGTTGTGTGAAACTGTCAACAGTGGTTTTGTTGTGGTTTGCTAGCAGACCACATTGATGTGGGACTGGAGTCAAGTAAACGCCAGATCAGGTAAAGGACGACAGGTTTCCTTGCTCAAGGACATTAGTGAGCCAGTAGAGCAATAATCTGATAGCTGTTTACTGCTAAAGTATATTTTAGTTTCTGGATTATTGTTCTTCAATTCAAATTCCCAAATCATAGAATCCCTACAGTGCAGAAGGATGCCATTTGGCCAGTCAAGTCTGCACTGACCACAATCTCACCCAGGCCCTATTCCCGTAACCCAACATATTTACCCTGCGAATCCCTGACACGAAAGTCAATTTAGCAATCAACCTAACCTGCATATCTTTAGACTGTGGGAGGAAACCGGTGCACCCGGAGAAAACTCACACAGACACGAGGAGAATGTGCAAACTCCGCACAGACAGTGACCTGAGGCCGGAATTGAACCTGGGACCCTGGCACTGTGAGGCAGCAGTGCTAACCACTTTGCTATCGCGCCCATAGTGGCATTTGAATTCAAATGTGTGTCCACACCATCCTGCTGTACCCCTAGTTAACCAGATTCATTATAATCCTTCTCTGGATTAATCAAATACATTTACAATGGACGCAAGTAAGATAAATGTTAATTACGCTTAGAGTAAAGAAACTTGATTGCATTTAGTGCAGTCCACTGCTCAAATCAAGTGGCAATGAATTGGCAAACGTTGGGGCAATGAGACATTAAAGTGGCTCTATTTCCCAGTGCAAGTCATTATTTTAGGTTTCAGCGTTTCATAAGTAATGCACAGCATCATAACCTGTCAGTATTTAATCAAGATTTGGAAAATCTCCATTCCCAGAAAGCATTTCTAAGCAGAGACTGCAGCAACGGCTGAGATTGCCCGACCGGATCCCACTTTAGAGTTTTGCTAATTAAAGACCAAATTGTTTGCAGGCAGGCTCGGTCACCATTAGTCACTGTAATGGATTCTGCACTGATGAGTAAACAGGCTCACCACAGAAAACCTCATTTCATTTTTTTTGGCTACCGTTGCCTGGATTCATTCCAATGAGTGCTCATTAATCAGGATCCGCGAGCATTGCCGATGAGATGCTGACACAGCTACAGTTAGCACCTTGAGGAAAAGAGATACATACGCATGGGAACATCTGTACCCGATTCCAACAGCCTTGTTTCAAAGAAACAGTGCTTTCGAGATTCGAGTTGCCCTCCCGTCATAACTTGGCCCACACAAGGTGGCCAGAGGTTTCAGGGATAATTCCCTTCTTCACCCAGAGGTTGAGCCCAGGGCTCTGGGTTCTAACTGTTACCTTGCAGCATTTTTGGTTCTGGTTGGTGTTGACAATGAACCCAAGAGCTTGTCTTCTTCACAAGAGGCTGTGAATATCCTAGGCGGGGGGAAGAAGATAAAGTGGAGGGGTTCAGATGCTTTTAAAATAAAGAAAAAGAGATGCTGAAATCTATTTCTCCCGTAGGTTTCTGTTTCAGTCTCAAATCGTGGGGTGGCAGGAGGTTGGCAAAGTTTTAAAGGTTTAATTATTAGTGTCACAAGTAGGCTTACATTAACACTGCAATAAAGGTACTGTCTGTTCGGGTACACTGAGGGGAAATTTAGCACGGCCAATGGTCTGTGGGAGGAAACCGGGGCACCCGGAGAAAACTCACACAGGCACAGGGAGAATGTGCAGAAACCGCACAGATAGTGACCCAACCTGGGAATCGAACCCAGGTTCCTGGCGCTGTGGGGCAGCAGTGCTAACCACTGTGCCACCGTGCCACCCCCACTGAATGGGAAACAGATCATTGTGATCTTCTCCAGAGGGCCCAGTTAGTAATAGCCCCAAGGCAGACTCACTCTCCAACTTTGTTGGGTGGGCTCTCAAAGCTGGATGGACTGTATGAGGAAGGCCTTTCAGCTTGAAAGCAGCTGCAATAATGGAAGATTAGTGGTGAGGCTTCAAAATGGAGGTGTCCTCTCTCCCATGTTTTAGAATTTAAACTAAAATACGGCTTTTGCAGGCAGGACACCTCTGCAGGTGGAGAGGCTCCTTTAATTTCGGCCAGTGCAGCAGACAGGGATGACCTCTGGGCCGCCACCAAGCGGTTCGACTGCTGCCTGTGGAAAACATGAAGGCTGTTCACAGGAGGCCAAGATTTCAAGGAAAAAAATAAAGAGGGTTTCGATCCCAGTTGGCCTCCATTAATTGGCCTTAAGTGGCCATTACCTAACTGGATTAGCTGGCTGCCACATGCTGATGGGTAGCTGTTGTGTATAGGGTGTCTGTCTCTTTAAGACAGTATAGCAGAAGTGGTCACCTGACCTGAGGGACCAATGGAAGCTGGGAGTGAGTGATCACCTCACAGGGTGAAGGCCTTTCTCAGTTAGAATACATTTGGCAGCCATGTAGCTGACATGTAAAGGCTGCAAACTCCTGTATATAGTTCTCGTTACCAATAAATACCTTTTTGTTCTTAACAAAGTTTGCAGCCTCTTGACAACACCTGAAGAGTGCCACACTCTTACAGTAGCATTGCCAACCACAGCCCCATTCTTGCCTCCACAGAATTAGCCTGGAGGAAGATAAATGGGTCTGGAGAATGGGCACGTCAGCCAGTGGCGCTTTTTTTTAATGCCTTGACCTCGGTGGTGCCTAAATATCAAGAACTTGGTGCCAGAACCCAAGATGGTTCCAGAACCTCCTATCAAAGGCAAAAGGCATTGACTTCAGCAAGCTGAAAGTCTCAGCAGAAGAAAAGTCCGGGAATCTGTGGGTCAAATTACAAGCTGTAATTGTTTGGTGAGTTCAGATTTAAATTCCCTTGATCTAGATCCCTTTGTTGACTTCAGTCAGATCTTCCAAAGGGCTTTACATAGAAATCTAAGTCTCCATACCAGAACATGTGGGCAGCTAATCGAAACGAGGAGCCTACCATCCTTGCAGTTTTGATTTGATTTGATTGTAATGTAATATTCTGCAGGAAATGTATTTATCCTGTCTCTCCAACCCCTTGCCTCAGACAAGCAGCGATCTCTGTGGTTACAGCAGTACTTGTCATTAGGGTGGATCTCGCTGTTTGCAAGAAGACAGTGAGTTGGTCAACATGTAACTTAATCATTAAACCATCAACTGATTCTGGGAAACTCCTGCCTCTCTTGAACAGTCTGGTTTGGTTTGTGGTATTAATAACTCAGCGGTTGAAATTGCTAGCCATATAAACCCCAAGCTCCGCGTAATTTGAACACTTTACCTGCGCTCACCCTCTCACTCTTTTTCACTCTCCCAACCCCTCCAATTGTTCTCTCTTCTCCATTCTCTCACTGTCTATGTATGTCTGCTCTGTATTCTTGTCTGTTGTTAAGTCAAATGGTCTGTACTAGTTGCTTGGGTGAGTGCTTGAGATCCCATGATTTTACTGACAGGGATTTGCTGGTGAGAGGACATTTGAACTTCTTTCCAGTGCCATCCTGGTTTCACATCAGAGGGATCTGCTTCCAACCTGTACCATCTACATATCACGGTCCCTGCCCTTCAAAAGGGAACGCCCTGTTTGAAACAGTTTGGAACATTCCAATGAAATTAAGACGCTATCCCATGTGAAAGTGGTTACCTTTTCTTTTATCTAAGTTTAAGTTTATTTATTAGTGTCAAGGCTTACCTTAACACTGCAATGAAGTTACTGTGAAAATCCCCTAGTCACCACACTAGTCAGTACACTGAGGGAGAATTTAACATGGCCAATGCACTTAACCTGCACATCTTTTGAGTGTGGGAGGAAACCGGAGCACCCGGAGGAAACCCCACAGACACGGGGAGAATGTGCAGACTCCGCACAGACAGTGGCCCAAGCCGGGAATCGAACCCTGGTCCCTGGCGTTGTATCCTCCCCTTTCATTGTAGAATCTGTTGCTTGTGCCAGGCAGCCATCCTTCGCTTTGTCAGCAAGACTAGCGTTCTTTGTTTACATTGGTTAAGGGAAATTAGAATCATCAAACCACACGCCACAAAAGGAGACCATTTAGCTCATGGTGCCAGTGCAATCCAATGAGCCCGAAACCACACATCTTTGGACTGTGGGAGGAAACTGGAGCACCTGGAGGAAACCCACGAAGATACCAGGAGAACGTGCAAACTCCACACAGACAGTGAGTCGAGGCTGGAATTGAATCCAGGTCCCTGGCGCTGAGAGGCAGCAGTGCTAACCACGGTGCCACCGTGCTAGGTTTACTGGTACTTGCCAGACGCCTAGATTTTCAAATGCATGCTGACCACTTGACCTCAGATCCAAACCACTGTGCCACTCTGCCACCCATTTATCCAATTCCTTTTTGAAAGTCTGTATTGAATCTGCTGTTGTCATCCTTCCAGTCTGGAAAATCCAGATCGTAACAACTATGACAGATAATTTCTCCTCATCACCCTATGATTCTTGTGCCACCTATCTTAATCCTGTCCCTGGTTGCTGACCCTCTTGCTAGTAAAAAAACATTTTTTTTACTCTATTGAGACCCCTGAGAATTTTGGACACCTCTATTTGGAGGGGGAAGGGAGGGCGGGGGGGCGGGAGGCAGTCATACTGGTGAAGACTACAACTTATGGCAAGAAAATATGAATAAACTTGCAGAACAGCATTTAACTGGAAAAATTAATTTTAACATGGATAAGAAGCATGACAAGTAAGGAATTCATATATTACTTGAAAAATATAAGGCGCGATTTTCCGGCTGCGCTTGTCCCAAAACCGGAAAATCCTACCCGAGGTTAATGGACATTTTCATGGTCCGCCTCTCACCCACTACGGTTCTCGTGGCGCAGGACGGGAAAATTCACCCCATAGAATGTAAATGGGGACCAAGGGATCTCGGAGTACCAATACACAAAACAGTCGTGACACAGGTCAATGAGGCCAGTTGGGTTTGTTTGTAAGGGAGTAGAATTGAGAAGTTGTGTTTGATGCGCGATTGATTCACACAGGAGGCTAGGACGTACCTGGGAATAAAGGCTTTTATTCACGACAAAATAGGAGCACACTACTTAACAATATTATCCCAGACTAAAGGCTACTAGGAAGTAGCAGTGACCTTTAACCTCCTGTAAGAAGGCGGAGCCGAACGGAGTGTACCACATAAACAATAATAACAGGTGGAACACCCAAACCCTAACCCCAACAGTAACAAGAGTAACATATGTACAAGTACCCATAGTGGTAACCATCTATGGTTCACCACATTCACCCCTCCTTTAAAAACAAAGGCCGGTGGGGTAAGGAAACAAATACAAACTGTCCACATGTTCACAAGTTCAGCCGTATCGGGGGTCCGCACCGTCTCTGCGACCTCCGCAGCACTGGCTCCAGTGCCGGTTCTGGTGACCATGGTGACGACCCTCTCTCCGAGGTGGTGTCCACTGACTCCTCCAGTTCCTCTCCCGCCAGCCGACCTCGAGATGGCGACAATCCCCTGGACTCAGGCAAGCTGCACATGGGAGTAAGAGGATTAAGTTGAGGTCCCGATGCTGCCCGCGCCGTGTCAGGAGGGGAGAGAATGGGCAAAGGAATCCTAACCAGGGGTGCAGGAGTGACGGGGGTTTCCAGGTCCCCTGCAGGCGCCAGATCTCTGATAGAGACCGTGTCCTCTCGCCCGTCAGGATATGCCACATAGGCATATTGAGGGTTGGCGTGGAGGAGATGGACCTGTTCAACCAAAGGGTCGGACTTGCCGCCGCAGGAGGACAGGTCCTGAGTACGTCAACCAAGACAGCAGTGAGGTCGCAGAGGAAGACTTCCTAGGGAAGGTAAACATCCGCTCATGTGGGGTAGCGTTGGTTGCCGTACACAGGAGGGACCGGATTGAATGGAGCGCATCAGAAAGTACCTCTTGCCAACGGGTGACTGGAAGACCCCTAGACCGTAGCGCCAGTAAAACAGCCTTCCAGACTGTAGCGTTTTCTCTCTCGACCTGTCCGTTACCCCTGGGGTTGTAACTTGTAATCCTACTTGAGGCAATTCCCTTAGAGAGCAGGTATTGCCTCAAGTCGTCGCTCATAAACGACGAACCCCTATCACTGTGGATATAACTGCGATAGCCGAACAGGGTAAAAAGACTCCGCAGGGCTTTGATGACCGTGGCAGAGGACATGTCAGAACAGGGGATGGCAAAGGGGAATCGGGAGTATTCGTCAACAACGTTGAGGAAATACACGTTCCGATCCGTCGAAGGAAGGGGCCCCTTGAAGTCGACACTCAGTCGTTCAAAAGGGCGAGTGGCCTTAATGAGGTGTGCCCTGTCAGGCCGGTAGAAGTGCGGCTTGCACTCTGCACATACCTGGCAGCTTCGAGTTATCGACCTGACATCCTCTATGGAATAGGGCAGATTCCGAGCCTTTACAAAATGGAAGAGCCGAGTGATCCCCGGATGGCAGAGATCATTGTGGAGGGCCTGTAACCGGTCCTCCTGCACACTGGCACATGTTCCACGGGACAGGTCATCAGAGGGCTCATTGAGCTTCCCCGGATGGTACATGATATCATAGTTGTAGGTGGAGAGTTCGATTCTCCACCTCAAGATTTTATCATTCTTAATTTTTCCCTTTAACGTGTTGTTGAACATAAAGGCCACGGACCTCTGGTCCGTGAGCAGGGTAAACCATTTGCCAGCCAAATAATGGCGCCAATGCCGTACGGCCTCCGCAATGGCCTGAGCCTCTTTCTCCACAGAGGAGTGCCGAACTTCAGGGCCTTGGAGGGTGCGAGAGAAAAAGGCGACAGGCCTGCCCGCCTGGTTAAGTGTGGCGGCCAGGGCGAAATCAGATGCATCACTCTCCACCTGAAAAGGGATGGACTCATCAACAGCGTGCATCGTGGCTTTCGCGATGTCGGCTTTTATCCCTGCAAAGGCTAGGCGAGCCTCTGCTGTCAGGGGAAAAGAGGTAGATTTTATGAGCGGACGGGCTTTGTCAGCGTAATTGGGGACCCACTGTGCATAGTACGAGAAGAAGCCTAAGCATCTTCTCAGTGCTTTGATGCTAGTGGGTAGAGGAAGTTCAAGGAGGGGACGCATACGGTCTGGATCGGGGCCGATGACCCCGTTTTCCACCACGTATCCGAGGATTGCTAGGCGGTGCTTGCTGAATACGCACTTCTCCTTGTTATAGGTCAGGTTCAGGAGAGTCGCAGTGCGTAAAAACTTCTGGAGGTTTGCGTCGTGGTCCTGCTGGTCATGGCCGCAGATAGTGACGTTGTCCAGGTACGGGAAGGTAGCCCGTAGCCCGTTTTGGTCCACCATTCGGTCCATCTCACGCTGGAAGACCGAGACCCCATTAGTGACGCCGAAAGGGACTCTTAAGAAGTGGTAGAGACGGCCATCCGCCTCAAAGGCCGTGTATTTGCGGTCCTCTGGGCGAATGGGGAGCTGGTGGTAGGCTGACTTCAAGTCGATGGTGGAGAACACCCGGTACTGCGCAATCTGGTTGACCATGTCAGATATGCGCGGGAGAGGGTACGCGTCCAGCTGCGTGTACCTATTAATGGTCTGACTATAGTCTATGACCATCCGGGGCTTGTCTCCAGTCTTGACCACCACGACTTGTGCTCTTCATGGGCTAGTGCTATGTTGGATGAACCCTTCCCTGAGGAGCTGCGGAACCTCAGATCTAATAAAGATCCGATCCTCAGCGCTGTAACGCCTGCTTTTAGTCACGATGGGCTTGCAGCCTGGCACGAGATTTTCGAATAGGGAAGGCGGGGTAATTTTGAGTGTTGAAAGGCCGCATGTGGAGCGCGCTGGACCATTTGGAGGCTGCAGTTCTCCCACTGAAAGTGGAGGGAGTGGCCCATCGTACTGCAGGGTCACACTCTTCAGGTGGACCATAAAGTCTAGCCCTAGGAGTACCGGAGCACAAAGATGCGGTAACACAAGGAGCCTGAAGTTCTCGTAGACTGTGCCCCGCACCGTTAGGGTTACCACACAGCTCCCAAGAACAAGGACAGATCGGGACCTCGACGCCATGGAGATTGTCTGCCTGACAGTTTGCACACGGAGAGCGCACCGTTTTACTGTATCCGGATGGATGAAGCTCTCCGTGCTCCCGCTGTCAAACAGGCAATGCGCCAGGCGCCCGTTTACCTCTATGTCCATCATGGACTTGTCGAGTCTGTGAGGCTTGGCCTGGTCCAGGATGATTGACGCCACTGTTGGATCCCGAGCGTAACTGCAGGCAGTTGAGATAGCCGACGACGAGGACCCCTGCTGGTCTTCTGCGGCCGGTGTCGACCAAAGTGGCTGCGCCCAGGAATCGCACACGGTCGAGGATGTTGAAAACGGCGGCACCCGCAGGTCACACGTGGCTTGCGTCGTCATCATAGGAAATGGCGGGGCCCGTGGATCGCACGTGGCTGAAGACATCGACGAGGCCGGAGGCGAGGAGATGGATCCTGCTGGGCTTGGAATGGGTCTTTGCTCGGCACACCTTTGCACAGTGCCCTTTCTTTCCACAGGCGGAGCAAAACACCATCCTGGCCGGACATCTTTGGCGAGGATGCTTCGCCAAACCGC
The DNA here is from genome assembly GCF_964213995.1 of Mustelus asterias. Classification (NCBI taxonomy): domain Eukaryota; kingdom Metazoa; phylum Chordata; class Chondrichthyes; order Carcharhiniformes; family Triakidae; genus Mustelus; species Mustelus asterias. Next base: position 57,770,566 of record NC_135808.1, read on the forward strand.
AGAAATAGCACCGTGGGCTTCCAGGAGCTGCTGCAGCCGTCAGGTCTGAAGTTGGGAGCATCATTGCGCAGTTCCGAGGAGCCGCCGAGTACAGCTGAGGCGGCGGCTGTGCTTGCCACGCTGTTCCCACGTGGTCAGTGGGGTAGGTTTCGAGACTTCTTGAGGCCGTTTCCATTGCGTCGGCCAATTCTAACATCTTAGCCAGGTCCAGGTTACCCTGCTCTAGCAGCCGCAGGCGAATATAGGATGAGCCGATTCCCGCCACGAACTCGTCCCGAATAAGGTCGTTGGTGTATTGAGTAACCGACACCTCCTTGCAGTTGCAGGCTCTGGCTAGCTGTTGAAGTTCACGCAGGTACTGTCCCGTAGTTTCGCCGGGCTGCCGCCGTCGAGTGGCTAATAGGTGACGAGCATGAATTTCGTTCGGCTGTTTATTATACAGCTTCTTGAGCAATTCGATAGCATCTTTATAATTTTGGGAATCGCGAATTGTTGCATACACAGTGTCGCTCACCCTGGCGTGGAGGACCCGTAATCTGTCGGCGTTGGACTGGACTGCTGTCGAGGCCTCAACGTAATCCTTGAAGCACTTCAACCAATGGTCGAAAGTGTTCGACGCCCCAGCGGCATGCGGATCCAAGGTTAGCCGATCGGGCTTTAGCATCTGCTCCATTTTTTTTTGTTCGAACAAAATTTTCAGTATTTTGTCATGAATAAAATTGATGCGCGATTGATTCACACGGGAGGCTAGGACGTACCCGGGAATAAAGGCTTTTATTCACGACAAAATAGGAGCACACTACTTAACAATATTATCCCAGACTAAAGGCTACTAGGAAGTAGCAGTGACCTTTATACTCCTGTAAGAAGGCGGAGCCGAACGGAGTGTACCACATAAACAATAATAACAGGTGGAACACCCAAACCCTAACCCCAACAGTAACAAGAGTAACATATAGTGGTAACCATCTATGGTTCACCACAGTGTTCAACTTGTTTCAAACCTAACACTTGGAGCATCATGTAAAATTCTGGTCGCCATTTTGTAAAAAGGATATGGAGGCACTAGAGGAATAGAAACAGATTTACAAGGATGGTACCAGAACTGTGGAATTATACTCTTCAAGGAAGAATGAACAGATTGGGTCTCTATTCTCCTGAAAGTAAAAGGCGGAGGGAAGACCGAACAGAAGCTTTTAAAATTACGCTAGTTTTCAATGGAGTGGATACAGAGAGAGAATGTTTCCTGTTGTAGTGAAGAGCAAAACTAGAGCCATCAATATTAGTGAGTCACCAAAAAGTCCAGTAGGAAATTCAGAAGAAACTCCTGTACCCAGAAGTGGAGAGAGTGTGGAACTCGCTACCGCAGGGAGGGACTTGAAGCAAATGGTATGGATGTATTTAAGGCATAGCTAGTTCAGCATATGAGGAAAAGGGGAATAGAACATTATGCTGGTAGAGTTAGAGGAGGGAGAATAGGAGAATAAACATTGGCACAGACTAGTTGGGTGGAATGGCCTGTTTCTGTGCTTTATGTCCTATGTAATTCTACGAAATTGTCCTAAAATGGACTCTGCTCTAAGGTGAGCAATCCCAGCTTCTCCAGACCTTATGGATAACAGAAGTTCCTCATCCTTATACCATTCCAGTATGTCACTTGTGCAGCCTTTCTAAGGCCTCAATGTTCTTCCTGGAGCTTAGTACCAAGAATTGAACTTTATCTGAGGCCTGACTAATGGTTTAGCAAAACTTCTTGCTTTAACTTTAAAGACAGTAAAATGCCCAGATCCTGTCTGGGGTCTTGGTCCCACCATGAGGTTCTCCTCTATTTGACCCTTGTAAAGTTCAGATGGCTGGAAACTGCTGTCCATGCGCCAGCCGGGAATATCTACATTATAAAACTGTCTTGCCTTACCCCAACCCTCATTTCCTTGGACTCGGGCTCTGCAGTTGATACAAGAGACGTGAAAACTTGACGTACGTGTTACTGTCCTGTGACCTGAACTGCATGCTGAAGATGTAGTTGTCCCATTGTTTGGATGAAGCTCATGTTAAAAAGGAAGACTCACATTTATAAAGTGCCTTTCACAACCTCAGGATGTCCCAAAGTGCTTTACAGACAATTGAAACATTTCTGAAGTGTAATCACTGTTGTAATGTAGGAAACATTACAGCAACATTGCGGCACGGTAGCACAGTGGTTAGCACTGCTGCTTCACAGCTCCAGGGACCTGGGTTCGATTCCCGGCTTGGGTCACTGTCTGTGTGGAGTTTGCACATTCTCCTTGTGTCTGCATGGGTTTCCTCCGGGTGCTCCGGTTTCCTCCCACAGTCCAAAGATGTGCGGGTTAAGTTGATTGGCCATGCTAAAATTGCCCCTTAGTGTCCTGAGATGCATAGGTTAGAGGGATTAGTGGGTAAATATGTAGGGATATGGGGGTAGGGCCTGGGTGGGATTGTGGTCGGTGCAGACTCGATGGGCCGAATGGCCTCTTTCTGTACTGTAGGGATTCTATGATTCTAAGATTGCACACAGCAAGATCCCATTATGAGTAATGAGCTAAATAATCTGTATTAATGATGTTGGTTTAGGGATAAGCATGGCCCTGGATGCCAGGCAATGTTTTGCAACCTTGCTGGGTCTGTGAACCATGCCTACATTGAATGTTATAGGCTGCACTCCCTTTTTAGTTACCTTAAAAACCTTTTGCTGATGTTTTGTTTGCACTTCAGACCTATGCTTCTGATCTATGGACACCTGGTGTGGAGGAGGGTGGGGAAGGCGAAGGACTTCCTCGTGAACCTGCTCCTGGGCCTGGCCAGGTTCGCCATAAACAGGTCCAGATGATTGAGGGGGTCGTCCGACCCGACTGTCTGCCCTTCTACATTCACAGCTGGGTGTCCCTGGAAAGGGAGCATGCGGTGTCCTAGGGCACTGTTGAAGCCTTCTGTGTCCGCTGGGCACCACAGGGCCTGGGGTGTATTATCGACCCCTTTAATCACATTTTACGTTGATGTTTTAAGTTTCCTTTCCACTTTGTCTTTTGTTTCTGGTGGCTTCCTTCTTTTTGGGGGCTACTCCTTTTAATTTGTCCCTCAGTTAATTTGATTTAGTTTACTTGTTTTGTCAAGAAGATTAACACCAGACAAGCTTCCCTGCTCTTCTCAAAAATATGCAATGGCATCTTTGCTGTCTACCTGAGTGGGCGGACAAAGCTTTGGTTCAACACCGCTTTGCAAAGACAGCATCCCTGATGGTGCAGCATTTTCCAAGAACTGCACTGAAATGTTAGCCTGGGTTATTTGACTGTGTTTCATGAGTGGGCTTTGAACCCTCAACCTTCTGACTTAAACCACTGAGCAAAGTCAGACACCAGAATAGGTAACAATAACTGATGAGAACATTAAAAGAAAATACAAAGATACACCTTTGGCACAGCTGAACCTTAGCATTTCCCCCACATGATAGTAGCTGGGAAGCTGGATGATGCGGGGTGGGAAGTTGACTCTTCAGAAGACATAAAGTATAAGAAGCTCACAGAGTCGCTACGACTGGAAATTCAACTATTCACATCAAATTGGATGCTTTGTAGAGGTCATTCGCATGATAGAGAAGGGAGTGTCTGTAAATGTGAACTGTGGGCCGTGGTGCTGGAGGCTAGGGAACCTATATTTCAGATTGGAAAGACTGGCTCAAGGGCTTTAGGTGATAGTGGGTGGCAAGTGTCAGATTGGTGAAATTTCTACCTATGACCATCACTTGATGTCTGGACAGGCAGTCAGAAGGCAACAGTGTGGAGCTAGGGTGCGCGAGGCAGAGCTCAGTAACAGTGGCAGCTGAGATAGCAGCAGGATGGATCTTCACTGTGGAGCCTCTGGAGTCTCTCTCTTTGTTACAGAGCTTCAATGAATGCTCTGAATAGATAAAAAAGCTGTACATAAACAACTTGCAAACTTAATTTCAGATGCATCGAGAGAGAAAGTTTGATAAAAGGCAAAGGCTCCCATTGACAAGGGATTCCATCAGAGTGCTGCAATATTTGCTGTCTGACTGTGATCTGTCTGACTGGCCAGATCCTATGGAGTACTGAGGCTGGAAGCTGAGCCAATCGAGTGTCAGGGTGTGTATCCCAGGCTAGGGATGACCTGCAGTTGGAGCTGGGAAGGAGTAGTGCACAGTCGCGTAGTCATTCTGTCTGACCCTGTTGTAAATATAGTTATTTGTTCATTGGCAATAAAGCCTTTTGTTCTTTAGCCTAATCAAGTTGCCCTTGATTTATAAACAAAAATTAAGCAGAAGTCTAGAAAGTTCTGGAAGTGTATTAAGCTGAGAGTCAATGGAAATGAAATCCAGACAGGGTGTGCAATGGGAAACCACCCACTTCTGCCCATTTGAACCTCTCCCCCTGTTAAACGTGTATTTACCCCATGGTCTAAGATGGAGACTGTGCCATCCTAATTACTGCGGGGAACATTTGGGAGTATGAAAGGTATGTCTGTTAACAAATAAATATTGTGTTGCAGAGTTCTGTTTTGACTCAAGACTTACCAGTCTCTAATGTTGGCAGGTACCGGGAACCAACAATGGCCTTCAAAATTGTTCAGTATTGCCCCCATCATGTTCAGCTGATCCAATTGTGAATGGCAAACCAGCCAAGGTATTGTAGCATTTTCTGGGGATCAGGAAAACCTCTGGAATGTGACCTGGAAGAATGTAGTTGCCTCTGAAGTCTCCTTGCTTTAATAGCAGGAAGTTTGATCACACAGCAATCTGCCTCTAACTGCCCCAACCCCAGTGTTCTGCCATTGATCAGACACGTCCGTCCTTGGAGCACATTGCCATTACCCACCAATTTGAAAGTAAACATGCTTTGGATTGTCCAATTGGATGGTGCCTGGCACCAACATTTTTAATTTGTCTCCAAAATCTCCATTCCTAATAAACTAGCACATTCGACTAAAATGAGGGAAATAACTTGTACACCATTTGCATTCTGTCTATGGGTTTCTCCCAGTATTTTTCTGGAGATCAGTTTTGCTCTTGCAGACTCTAAGACAGTCCTGCAGAGTTAGCAACCCTAGTTCTACAGAGATAGGTGCTGCAGTCGGCCTGTGTAAGCTCCTGATCTCAGCATGGCATGATGTATCTATTGAGAACACAGCATGTAGTGTCACTGCAGACTACAGGCAATCTCTGCTTTCTCCTTCGATTAAAAGCATAAAGGAAATGGGTTCAAGCTAATTATGTGAACACGACTGTGAGAAACTGATGGTCTGAAAAGAAGCTCTGTGAACCTTACAGCTTTATATTCACACGCGCACACAAACATACATGCACACTCACTTACACGCACACACCCACATACACACACACACTTATACACACTCATACATGCTGACACATGTACACACTCATATTGTTACATACACACACTTGTTACATACACACAAGGATGTGCACACACACACATATACAAACTCACACACAGACAAACGCATACTCACCCAAACACATTCAACATGTACACAGACACTTGCACACATACACACAACACATATATGCTTATACACACAAACACTCACATACACACGCTCATGCACGCAAATACACATATGTATGCATACACATATACACTCACAACACATGCACGCACACACTCCCACACACATACACATTCACACACAAGCACACACACATATACTCACAGAAACACATACATATACACAACAGAAAAAGACACATACACACAAAGTCACACACACACACACACAGACACACAGAGACACAAACACATTCATTCTCACACAAGGACATACTGATACACATGCACTCACACACAATCATTTACACACACTCACTTGCACACATGAACACACTCATGCATACTCATCCACACACACACTCATAAACACGCACATACACCCACACAGATGTATGCACTCACACAGAAACACACACACACCCGTATACACCCATGTACCCAGACAATCACAAAACAGACACACACAGATATATGCACACTTGCACACAGGCAACGCACAAACACACAAAAAGACACACACAGGCACACACACACACACGGCAGTAACTCGGGAATCAGAACCAGCTCTTGGGGTCCACAAATAAATCAACCTGTTCAAGCCTAAAATAAGAGAGAGCTGATTATCGGCAGTCAGAGGGAGGCATTTAGAAGCAGGGAAGGCAACCACACTTAAATAACTGGAAATATGAAGTTTGCCCTTTAATGAAATAACAAACTTAATGAGTAAAAGGAAAGCTCATTGAGGTGAAGACCAAAAGAGAAAAAGATGCCTTCTAGAAGCAATTTTACTTCCAAAGGTCACGTAAGTCAAGAGAACTGGATCATGCAGCAAGGCTGTTCAAAAGGCAGGCGGTAATTGTAAATATAATTCATTCTGTCATAAATTGCAGGGATAGCAAATCCAATATCTCATCAAGTGAAACTAAATGAACAGCTAGCTGCACTGTTTAATGTAGTGGTAATGTATGACCATAACTGTGTGAGCTTCTGTTCCACATTAGTCCCAATCTTCATTACTTCCTGCACATATTGACCCGTCCTGAATAAAAATCACCATCTTGCATGGATCAGACTGGGACAAATCATTCCAAACACAATTCCTTCCCAGAAATACTAGGAACATTGAGGTGAGATACATCAGGACTGATGGTGTGTGGGAAGTTTAATCCCCATTGTGAGAGAAACAATAATTAACGGTGGCTAGGATTTTCAGTCCCCTGGAGGGCGGCTTTCCAGTGGTGGACTCAGTTTGCGATTGGACCGGAAGATCCCACTGGGAAATGCCAGAAAATCCTGGCCAGTCATTTGGGCAAAAGCAGGTTAAATGAGAAAAGCTGGCACAGATTCGCTGAGGGAAAATTGTGTTAAACTAATTTGGATGCATATTTTGATGAGGTAACAGAGAGAGTAGATGACGGTCATACTGTTGTGTACATGGACCTCAGAAGGTGCTTGTTAAAGTGCCACATAACAGGCTTCTCAGTGAAGTTAAAACCCATGGAATAAAAGGTATGGCAGCAAATGGATACAGAGTTGGCTGAGTGACAGGAAACAGTGGTGAACAATGGATTTTTTTTGGAATGGAGGAAGATTTATAATGGGGTTCCCCCAGGGATTGCTTGATTAATGAGCTGTAGATTTGCATGTGCAGGACACAATTTCAAAATTAGCTTGTGGTCTCTTCAAGGAGGAAGATAGAGAAAATATCCCAGAAATACGAGCGAACCAAAGGGTTGTGAAAATGAGGAACTGAAAGATATTAGTATTAATAAGGGTTGGTAGTCAGAAAACGAATTGGATTGAAGGTTGATAAATACCATGGACTAGATGAGCTACTGCCTGGGGTGCTGAAGGAGATTGTTATAGAGATGATGGATCCATTGGTGGTTCTCTTTCAAAACTCTAATGATGACCATGAATCCATTGTCAATTGCCATAATAACCCATCTGGTTCATTAATGACCTTTAGGGAAGAGAACCTGCCGTCCTTATCTGCTCTGGCCTACATGTGACTCCAGACCCACAGTTGACTCTTAACTGCCACTCAGGGATGGGCAGTAAATGTTGGCCTAGCCAGCAATTCTCACATCTAATGAGCGAAGTAAAAAAAAATAATACTTCATTGGCCAGAGTTTTCTTACTCACTTAACCTACGTATGTGAGTGTATTCTTTGGGTGGCATGGTGGCACAGTGGTTAGCACTGCTGCCTCACAGCACCAGGGACCCAGGTTCAATTCTGGCCTCGGGTCAATGTCTGTGTGGAGTTTGCATGTTTTCCCTGTGTCTGCGTGGGTTTCGTCCGGGTGCTCCCGTTTCCTCCCACAATCCAAAGATGTGCGGGTTAGGCTAATTGGCCATGCTAAATTGACCCTAGTGTCGGGGGATTAGCAGGGTAAATGTGTGGGGTTACGGGAATAGGGCCTGGTTGGTACAGACTCGATGGGCCGAATGGCCTCCTTCTGTACTGTATGATTCTATGTATTTCTTTGTAGACCCTTTATGTTACCTTCACAACTGACTCTCCCACCTTTGTGTCATCAGCAAATTTAACTACCATAAACTTGGTCCCTTTGTCCAAGTCACTGACATAGATTATAAATAACTGAGGCCCCAGAACTGATCCCTGCGGCATTCCACTAGATATGGCTTGCCAACCTGTAAATGACCCATTTATCCCTACTCTCCACTTCCTATCAGCTAACCAATTCTCTACCAATGCTGATATATATATATTATTTATTTATTTATTTGTCAGATGTGGGTGTCACTCACTGGGCCAACATTTATTGCCAATCCCCAATTTCCCCATGAGAAGGTGGTGGTGAGCTGCCTTCTTGAGCTGCGTAAGAAGTCTCACAACACCAGGTTAAAGTCCAACAGGTTTATTTGGTAGCAAATACCATAAGCTTTCGGAGCTTGCTGCTCCTTCGTCAGATGGAGTGGTCTCTGTTCTCCAACAGTGCACAGACACAGAAATCAAGTTACAGAATACTAATTAGAATGCAAATCTCTACAGCCAGCCAGGTCTTAAAAGGTACAGATAATGTGGTTGGAGGGAACATTAAACACAGGTTAAAGAGATGTGTATTGTCTCCAGACAGAACAGCTGGTGAGATTATGCAAGACCAGGGGCGAGCTGTGGGGGTTACTGATAATGTGACATAAATCCAACATCCCGGTTTAGGCCGTCCTCATGTGTGCGGAACTTGGCTATCAGTTTCTGCTCAGCGACTCTACGCTGTCGTGTGTTGTGAAGGCCACCTTGGAGAACGCTTACCTGAAGATCCAAGGCTGAATGCCCGTGACTGCTGAAGTGCTCCCCCACAGGAAGAGAACAGGCTTGCCTGGTGATTGTCGAGCAGTGTTCATTCATCCGTTGTCGTAGCGTCTGCATGGTTTCCCCAATGTACCATGCCTCGGGACATCCTTTCCTGCAGCGTATCAGGCAGACAACGTTGGCCGAGTTGCAAGAGTATGTACCGTGTACCTGGTAGATGGTGTTCTCATGTGAGATGATGGCATCCGTGTCGATGATCCGGCACGTCTTGCAGAGGTTGCTGTGGCAGGGTTGTGTGGTGACATGGTCACTGTTCTCCTGAAGGCTGGGTAGTTTGCTGCGGACAATGGTCTGTTTGAGGTTGTGTGGTTGTTTGAAGGCAAGACGTGGGGGTGTGGGGATGGCCTTGGCGAGATGTTCGTCTTCATCAATAACATGTTGAAGGCTCCGGAGGAGATGCCGTAGCTTCTCCGCTCCGGGGAAGTACTGGACGACGAAGGGTACTCTGTCCACCGTGTCCCGTGTTTGTCTTCTGAGGAGGTCGGTGCGGTTTTTCGCTGTGGCGCGTCGGAACTGTTGATCGATGAGTCGAGCGCCATATCCTGTTCTTATGAGGGCATCTTTCAGCGTCTGGAGGTGTCTGTTGCGATCCTCCTCATCCGAGCAGAGCCTGTGTATTCGGAGGGCTTGTCCGTAGGGGATGGCTTCTTTAACGTGTTTAGGGTGGAAGCTGGAGAAGTGGAGCATCATGAGGTTATCCGTGGGCTTGCGGTACAGTGAGGTGCTGAGGTGACCGTCCTTAATGGAGATGCGTGTGTCCAAGAATGCAACCGATTCCGGAGAGTAGTCCATGGTGAGTCTGATGGTGGGATGGAACTTGTTGATGTCATCATATAGTTGTTTCAGTGATTGCTCACCATGACTCCAAAGGAAGAAAATGTCATTGATGTATCTAGTGTATAGCATCGGTTGAAGGTGCTGTGCGGTGAAGAAGTCTTGTTCGAACCTGTGCATGAAGATGTTGGCATATTGCGGTGCGAATTTTGTCCCCATGGCTGTTCCATGTGTCTGGATGAAGAACTGGTTGTTGAAGGTGAAGATATTGTGGTCCAGGATGAAGCGGATGAGATGTAAAATTGCATCTGGAAACTGGCAGTTGACGGCATTGAGTACTGAGGCCGTTGCAGCAACGCTGAGAGACTTTGCCGTCGCACCACTCTCACCCTCCTCAAACACCTCGTACACCAACTGTACAGCAAACGCCGCAGCCTGGAAACCAAGATCGAATCCATATTCTCAACTTGCGCTCAGGATGCAGACCAGCTGCGAAACTCTGCCAAGCAGACGAGACAAAGGAACTACACCATCTACATGCACACCAAGAACAGGAAACTTGAGAAACTCGGCATCACCACCAGCAGCAACCAAGCCTCCCCCAGTACCACAGTAGGAAACAGTACCACTGCAGGGAAGTCCATTGTCAACTTATCGGACTACACACTTCAGCCAGATGAAATCGAAGTTCTCATCCGAGGGCTCAACTTTTGCCCCACTACCAAAATAGACCCCATCAGTCTCGCAGCGGACACAGAGGAATTCATCAGGCGAATGAGGCTGCGGGAGTTCTTCCACAAACCCCAAGAAGCCAACAGCGAACACAATGAGACAGCTAATGAACCAGAACAGCAGACAGAGAGATCCGCAGTGCAACCGAAGAGGAAAGAGTCGAATTGGACTCCTCCGGAAGGCCGCTGCCCTCGACTTGACATGTATGCCCAAGCCATCAAGAGGTGCGTCAACACCAAATTCATCAGCCGCACTCACAAGACAGCACCGAACATCACCCGAGCACAACGCAACGCCATCCACACTCTCAAGACCAACCGCAACATTGTCATCAAACCAGCCGACAAAGGAGGGGCCATCGTCATACTGAACAGAACGGATTACTGCAAAGAAGTGTACCGACAACTGAACAACGAGGAACACTACAGACAGTTACCCACAGATCCAACCAAAGAACACACCCGTCAACTCAACACTCTGATCAAAACCTTTGATCCGGACCTTCAGAGCACCCTCCGTGCTCTCATTCCACGTACTCCACGCGTTGGAGATCTCTACTGCCTCCCAAAAATACACAAGGCGAACACACCCGGCCGTCCCATCGTGTCAGGAAATGGAACCCTGTGCGAGAACCTCTCCGGCTATGTCGAGGGCATCTTGAAACCCATTGTACAAAGAACCCCCAGCTTTTGTCGCGACACTACGGACTTCCTACAGAAACTCAACACACATGGAGCAGTTGAACCAGGAGCACTCCTTGTCACAATGGATGTCTCGGCACTCTACACCAGCATCCCCCACGATGATGGCATTGCTGCAACGGCCTCAGTACTCAATGCCGTCAACTGCCAGTTTCCAGATGCAATTTTACAACTCATCCGCTTCATCCTGGACCACAATATCTTCACCTTCAACAACCAGTTCTTCATCGAGACACACGGAACAGCCATGGGGACAGAATTCGCACCTCAATATGCCAACATCTTCGTGCACAGGTTCGAACAAGACTTCTTCACCGCACAGCACCTTCAACCGATGCTATACACTAGATACATCGATGACATTTTCTTCCTTTGGAGTCATGGTGAGCAATCACTGAAACAACTATATGATGACATCAACAAGTTCCATCCCACCATCAGACTCACCATGGACTACTCTCCGGAATTGGTTGCATTCTTGGACACACGCATCTCCATTAAGGACGGTCGCCTCAGCACCTCACTACACCGCAAGCCCACAGATACCCTCATGATGCTCCACTTCTCCAGCTTCCACCCTAAACACGTAAAAGAAGCCATCCCCTACGGACAAGCCCTCTGAATACACATGATCTGCTCGGATGAGGAGGATCGCAACAGACACCTCCAGACGCTGAAAGATGCCCTCATAAGAACAGGATATGGCGCTCGACTCATCGATCAACAGTTCCGACGCGCCACAGCGAAAAACCGCACCGACCTCCTCAGAAGACAAACACGGGACACAGTGGACAGAGTACCCTTCGTCGTCCAGTACGTCCCCGGAGCGGAGAAGCTATGGCATCTCCTCCGGAGCCTTCAACATGTCATTGATGAAGACGAACATCTCGCCAAGGCCATCCCCACACCCCCACATCTTGCCTTCAAACAACCGCACAACCTCAAACAGACCATTGTCCGCAGCAAACTACCCAGCCTTCAGGAGAACAGTGACCATGACACCACACAACCCTGCCACAGCAACCTCTGCAAGACGTGCCGGATCATCGACACGGATGCCATCATCTCACGTGAGAACACCATCTACCAGGTACACGGTACATACTCTTGCAACTCGGCCAACGTTGTCTACCTGATACGCTGCAGGAAAGGATGTCCCGAGGCATGGTACATTGGGGAAACCATGCAGACGCTACGACAACGGATGAATGAACACCGCTCGACAATCACCAGGCAAGACTGTTCTCTTCCTGTGGGGGAGCACTTCAGCAGTCACGGGCATTCAGCCTTGGATCTTCAGGTAAGCGTTCTCCAAGACGGCCTTCACGACACACGACAGCGCAGAGTCGCTGAGCAGAAACTGATAGCCAAGTTCCGCACACATGAGGACGGCCTAAACCGGGATGTTGGATTTATGTCACATTATCAGTAACCCCCACAGCTCGCCCCTGGTCTTGCATAATCTCACCAGCTGTTCTGTCTGGAGACAATACACATCTCTTTAACCTGTGTTTAATGTTCCCTCCAACCACATTATCTGTACCTTTTAAGACCTGGCTGGCTGTAGAGATTTGCATTCTAATTAGTATTCTGTAACTTGATTTCTGTGTCTGTGCACTGTTGGAGAACAGAGACCACTCCATCTGACGAAGGAGCATCGCTCCGAAAGCTTATGGTATTTGCTACCAAATAAACCTGTTGGACTTTAACCTGGTGTTGTGAGACTTCTTACTGTGTTTACCCCAGTCCAACGCCGGCATCTCCTTGAGCTGCTGCAGTCCATGTGGTGTAAGTACGCCCACAGTGCTGTTAGGAAGGGGGTCCCAGGATTTTGACCCAGTGACAGTGAAGGAACAGTGATATATTTCCAAGTTAGGATGGCTTAGAGGGGAACTTGCAGATGGTGGTGGTCCCAGCATCTGCTGTCCTTGTCCTTCTCAGTAGTAGAGGTCATGAGATTGAAACGTGCTGTCGAAGGAGCCATGGTGAGTTGCTGCAGTGTATCTTGTTGTCACTGTGCATCAGTAATGGAGGAAGTGAATGATGAAGATGATGGTTAGGGTGCCAATCAAATGGGCTGCTTTATCTTGGATGGTGTCAAACCTTTTTGAGTGTTGTTGGAGCTGCACCCACCCAGGCAAGTGGAGAGTATTCCATCACACTCCTGACTTGTAGATGGTGGACAGGCTTTGGGAAATCAGGAGGTGAGTTACTTGCCACAGGACTCCTAGCCTCTGGGCTGCTCTTGTAGCCATAGTATTTATATGACTAGTCGAGTTCAGTTTCTGGTCAATGGTATCCTCCAGGATGTCGATAGTGGGGGATTCAGTGATGTTAATGCCATTGAATGTCAAGGGGAGAGGATTAGATTCTTTCTTGCTTCTTCCAGTTGGTCATTGCTTGGCACTTGTGAGGTGTGAATGTTACTTGCCACTTGTCAGCCCAGGCATAAAAGTTGTCCAGGTCTTCCTCAATATGGACAAGGGCTGCTTCAGTATCTGGGGAGTTATGAATGGTGCTGAACACTATTACCCCCTACACTATTAGCTCTTATTTTGTGTAGTAACCTTTGATGCGATACCCTATCAAATGCCTTTTGGAAATCCAAGTATACCACATCTACAGGTTCCCCTTTATCCACCTTGCTGGTTACTTCCTCAAATAACTTATAAATTTGCTAGACACAATTTTCCTTTAACAAAACCATGCTGACACTGCCTGATTGTGTTATGATTTTTGAAATAAGCTGCTCTTACTTCCTTAGTAATGGATTCTACCATTTTCCCAATGACAAATGTTACGTTAAATGATGTATAATTTCCAGCTTTCTGTCTCCCTCCTTTCTAGAACGGTTGAGTTACATTAGTGATGTTCCATCATAGTGGTACCTCTCCAGAATCCAGGGAATGTTGGAAGGTCACAACCAATATACCTAGGATGCAAACCATCAGGTCCATGTGACTTGTCAGCTTTTAGCTCTAACATATTTTCCCAATATTGTTTCCCTCATGATTGTGATTATTTTAACTTTCCCCTCCCTTTTACTACCTGATTTTCCCAGTTCACTTGAGCCAACTCTGTCCTCATATAAAATGGTGCTGCCCATTGTGTGGTTATCAGCGAATATCCCCACTTCTGACATTATGATGCAAGGAAGGCCATTGATGAAGCAGCTAAAGATAGTTGGGTCTAGGCCACTACCCTGAGGAACTCCTGCAACAATGTACCAGGACTGAGATGATTGACCTCCAAAGACCACAACCATTTTTCTTTGTGCCAGGTATAACTCCAGCCAGTGGATGGCTTTCCATTGACTCCAGTTTTGCTAAGGCTCCTTGATATCACACTCGATCAAATGCTGCCTTGACGTCAAGGGCAGTCACTCTCACCTCCAGTAATGTGGGTAAATCAGAGAATTTTTTGCTGTTTTAGAGTCTTAGTCTTAGAATCCCTACAGCACAGAAAGAGGTCATTCGGCCCATCAAGTCTGCACCGACCACAATCCCACCCAGACCCTACCCCCATATCCCTACATATTTACTCACTAATCTCCCTAACCTATGCATCCCAGGACACTAAGGGCTATTTTAGCATGTCCAATCAACCTAACCTGCACATCTTTGGACTGTGGGAGGAAACCGGAGCACCCGGAGGAAACCCACGCAGACACGAGGAGAATGTGCAAACTCCACACAGACAGTGACCCGAGCCGGGAATCGAACCCAGGTCCCTGGAGCTGTGAAGCAGCAGTGCTAACCACTGTGCTACCGTGCCGCCCATGTTCTCCTTAGAGAAGCGAAAGTTGTGAGGAGATCATGACTGACAAAGACAGAGTAGGTAGGGAGAATTGGTTCCCATTGTGGCCTCACATATCTCTTGTAATCCCCATCAGCCCCACAACCTAATTCCGGCCCCTCCGGTATCCCCGATTTTAATTTCTCCACCATTGGTGGCCATAATTTAAGTTCCCTCCACCCAGACTCTGGATTTCCCTTCCTACACCTCTCTGTCTCTCCACCTCCTTTGAGACGCTCCTTGAAACTTATGAGTTATCATATACTTCCACTTGATGCCTGGCTGTGCAGGGGATGTGCAAAATTGTGGCCAGATCACCAGAGAAACTCTTCCTCAACAGAATGCAATGGATTCTGTTACATCCACCTGAGAGGCAGACTAGTTTGAACACTCATCTGAAAGGAAACTCTAATTATAATCCCTTGGTGCTGCACTGGAGAATTACTGCCTTTAAAATCCAGACCATGTTTTCTCAAGTACCAGTGTTTCAACATGACGAACACAACAGCAACAATTCAATCAGGCCATGAAGGGCTGGCTTGCTGAGGTTCAGCCGAGGATACTGCAGCCTGATTAGCAGAAACTCATTTGAAATGGGCAACAGCTGACAATTAAATGAAAACGTACACATGTGACAAATAGAATCAGAGAATCATAGCTACAGCTACAGAACAGGAGGCCATTCAGCCCATCGTGTGTGTGACAGCTGCTATCTACGAGTGCAGCTCAGCTCGTCCCACTTGTCTGTCCTTTCCCAGTCACCTTGCAAATGTTTTCTGTCTAGATAATTATCCGATTCTCTTTCGAAATCCATGATTGAATCTGCCTCTATCACAAAATGGCATAGAAATCATAGAAATCATAGAAATCATAGAAACCCTACAGTGCAGAAGGAGGCCATTCGGCCCATCGAGTCTGCACCGACCACAATCCCACCCAGGCCCTACCCCCACATATTTACCCGCTAATCCCTCTAACCTACACATCCCAGGACTCTAAGGGGCAATTTTTAACCTGGCCAATCAACCTAACCCGCACATCTTTGGACTGTGGGAGGATTTTCTCTATTTTCTCTATATAGAAATAGGGAAAATAGAGATATTGTCACCGGGTTAGTAATCCAGAGACCCAAAATAATGCTCTGGATTCAAATCCCACCACAGCAGATGGTGAAATTTGAATTCAATATAAAAAAAAAACCTGGAATTAAAAGTCTACTGATGATCATGAAACCATTGTTGATTGTCGTAAAAACCCATCTGGCTCACTAAAGCCCTTCAGGGAAGGAAATTTGCCTTACATGCCCAGTCTGGCCTACATGTGACTCCAAAGCCACAGCAATGGTTGCACAGGGCGGCACGTTGGCACAGTGGTTAGCACTGCTGCCTTACAGGACCAGGGACCCGGGTTTGATTCCCAGCTTGGGTCACTGTCTGTGTGGAGTTTGCATGTTCTCTCCGTGTGTGTGTGGGTTTCCTCCGGGTGCTCCGGTTTCCTCCCACAGTCCGAAAGACGTGCTTGTTAGGTGCATTGGCC
This sequence comes from Mustelus asterias, assembly GCF_964213995.1. Lineage (NCBI taxonomy): Eukaryota > Metazoa > Chordata > Chondrichthyes > Carcharhiniformes > Triakidae > Mustelus > Mustelus asterias. Next base: position 57,786,985 of record NC_135808.1, read on the forward strand.
ATGCTAAATTCTCCCTCATTGTGCCCAAACAGGTGCCGGAGTGTGGCGACGAGGGGATTTTCACAGTAACTTCATTGCAGTGTTAATGTAAACCTACTTGTGACACTAATATATAAACAATATGGTTGACTCTCAAATGCCCTCTGAAATGGTCTAGCAAGCCACTCAGTTCAAGGGCAATTCGGGATGGCAATAATTGATGGCTCAGCCAGTGACACTCACATCTCTTGAATGAATAAAAATGAACACTCTCAGGGCAGTGCATACCAGACCCCAACCACTCGCTGTGCAACAAGATTTTTCCTCATGTAACCTCTGGTTCTTCAGCCAAGCCCTTCCGTTGGTTCTCAAGCCTTTGACAGCAACTTATGTTGATATCATTCCTTTAACATAACAAACCCGTCAAAGTGCTTCACAGGTCCATTATAAAACCAAGTATGACACCGAGCCAAGTAAGGAGGTATCATGCTAGGTGACCAAAAAACTTGGTCAAAGAGGTAGGTTTTAAGGAATGTCTAAAAGGAGGAAAGGGAGACAAAGAAATTTATGGAGGGAATTCCAGAGCCTGGGGCCGAGCGACTGAAGTCAGTGGTGGGGCAATTCAAATTGGGGATTTCAAGAGGCTGGGGTTATAGGAGTACAGATATTTCAGAGATTTGTAGGAGGGACAATAGACTGGGCATTGTTTCTGCTGCCGAGGGTGATCCCTTTATCTTCACATATGGATGGAGATTCACAGCCTGGTGAGACAGATAAAGAGATGACATCAAAGGAAGGAAATAACCCCCTAGAAATAACGCAGCTGGAAGATAATGGTTTGCTGTGTTTGGTATCCTCGGTAACCCAGTGAATGCATTCCACAATGAACTACCTATGTCCCAGTGTCTTCCATTCCCTCACAGAGTAACAGCGTTCTTGGATTTCTGAGGAGGAATCTTTGGTATAGCAGTTATAGCTTCCTAGACTTACCAACCCTGCACTTTGTTTTGTTCATTTGTGGGACATGGGCATTGTTGGCTGGTCAGCATTTATTGCCCATTCCTAGTTGCCCGTGGGTAGTTAAGAGTCAACCACATTGCTGTGGCTCTGGAGTCACATGTAGGCCAGACTAGGTAAGGATGGCAGAATTCTTTCCCTAAAGGACACTTGTGAACCAGATGGGTTTTTCTGACAATCGACAATGGTTTCATGGTCATCGGTAGATTCTTAATTCCAGATATTTTTTACGGAATTCAAATTCCGCCATCTGCTGTGGTGGGATTCGAACCCGGGTTCCCAGAACATTAGCTGAGTTTCTGGATTAATAGTCTAGCAATAATACGACTAGGCCATCGCCTCCCCAAAGCATTGACTCACCGTATCCCAAAACACACCTGCTCCATAGTTTCATCTCCCCTTTCGTCTCATTTGATGCCTTAACTAAAAGACTTTTCTCTTCCTTTCCAGTTTTAAGGAATACAAGCTCCAACAACTCATGGGTACTAACATCCCTCCAGGTCGTTCTTCACTTCCACTTCCCATTTACCCCATCTCTTTGTCAGACCTCACCTTGTACGGTGTTTTCATGATGCCCTCTGATCTCCCCTCTCTGTGCTTAGAAAAGGATTCAGCTTTATCCCTTTACATGCACACCTCAGTGAATTTCTAGCTGGGCATGACATTGATACCTTCTTCCATTGTCTTCGCTTTCATGTCCACTTCTTTAGCCAGAGTCTTAGCACCCCCCTCCCCCCACCATTGGACAGGACCACCTCCTAGAATTCTCCCTTCCTCCACCTGGACCCCTCCTTCTTGTCTCTGAATCTTTCTAGATCTTTTCCTTGAGAACTCTCGGTGTGACATCAACCGTCTTAATTTCTCTGCTCCCCTCACTCACCCTAACTTGCTTTCCTCTGACATTGCTGCACTCCATTCGTTCAGGTTTAACTCTGACATTGGAAATGTGGAGACAGGGCAGGAAAAAACCTGGCAAAGATACCAGAGGGTATATGGAGTCTTTGGTGGATGGTGGAGGAGTCTATGCAGATCTTGACTTCTGCCGTGGCTCCACTATGTGACTGTATTGCTTCCTCCATGAAGAAGTTGGAGACTGCCATGGAGGGCCAGCTGAGGACCTACATTCTGTCACTGTGGACAGGGGGTTGGTACAGAGGTGACTAGAGGAGAAGGGAGTGCGGCACCTGGACCTCCCTCCAGGTGCCCCTTCCCCTCAGGGTACATCGTGAGGGAGGAGGAATGCCAGTCAGGGACCCAGGGGCCATCCTTTCAGGGTACTCCTAGGGTGAATACTGCTCCTCATTTCCTCTGCCTGTGACCCCTGAGTCTCCAGTAGATGAGGCTGTGAAGGGGTCCCGCAATCTATCAGGGCCTCCCAGGCCTCGGACAACCAGAGGATGAGTGCCAAAGTCATCGCATGCAATGGGCATCCTTGTTCAGAGGGAATATTGCACTGACATACTTCATGTTTGGCAGCTGTTGCTGAATGAAGGGACTGAGGAACATCTTACCTATATGTAGGAAACAATGTGTCGATGTGTCAGAGGTCAGTCTTTATTGGATGGTAATGTGTGTGGTATGATTTGTATTCTATAGGCAATGTCACATGGCTGTACATGTAGCATCAGCTGACCTTCCCATAAATGGCATGTCAAGTAGATTGGCTGAGGTCACTGATGAGTGTGAGAAGTGATTTGCCACTGGGACAATCATGGCCTTGACAATATGGGCAAGTAACAGAGAGATGGCTACGTTGACTTGAGTGTTAGTGCACAGATGTTTGGGTGAAACCATCTCTTTTCATCCTGTCATAGAATCATAGAATCCTACAGTGCAGAAGGAGGCCATTCGGCCCATCGAGTCTGCACTGACCACAATCCCACCTAGGCCCTACCCCCCGTAACCCCATGCATTTACCCTAGCTTGTCCCACTGACACTAAGTGGCAATTTAGCATGGCCAATCCACCTAACCCGTACATCTTTGGACTGTGGGAGGAAACCGGAGCACCCGGAGGAAACCCATGCAGACACTGGGAGAACGTGCAAACTCCACACAGACAGTGACCCAAACTGGGAATGGAACCTAGTCCCTGGCACAGTGAGGCAGCAGTGCTAACCACTGTGCCACCCCAACTTCCTTTATCCCAATTTTCCTCCCCTCAGCAAAGTCCTCATGCGGTGAGTCTTCTCCTTCACTGCAAAGAGATTGGGTATATGAGCATCATTGCAGATCCACAAAGTGAACCAAAGACTGGCAATGATATGAACAGGCCTGTTGACCTGCTCTTCACCCCTGGAACAGCAGCTGTTGATTTATGGGTATGTCTAACTCCACCATGGGCCACATTCATAACTCCTCCCATTCCATAGAGACCTCTCCCACATCAACCTGAGCAGCACCTCATCTCCTGAATGGTCAAAGCTTCTTAGCAGCCATGTTGATGGATATGTGCACACGTGACCCTGCAGCTGCTGCCCATTCCTCTCCTCCCTCCCTACATCACCCTCAAGCTTCCTCCAGTTTCACCTTGCCCTATCATCACTTGGTTCCATCTTCTAATCATTCTGGAGCCTCCAACCATCACCCTTGACCCGGGGCAATTGACCTTCAACCTTCCATCTCTCACTCTTGATCCTCCCACCTTCATCCTTGACATTTCCACTGGATCTTCCCTCCAGCATCCTTGACTTGCCTTCGCTTTCCTTTGATCCTCCCTCGGACACCAGTGCCCTGCCATCTCTTCTGTGCCCCCATCCACCATCTCCCCAACTCCCTACCTTGTTGCAGTTAGACCTCTCAGCTTAAAGCTTGATGTCTTCTCCCTGACTGTACCTGCCATGTGTGCTACAGCTACCGTCAGTGGACAAGTAGGACAAAACCACTTCAGTGATGGACACCAATCCTACAGGCCGGAGCCTTGCTCCCCTCGGGCATCTCCCGCTCTGCCTGCCTCCAAACCTGCCAGTGCCTTACTGTGCTGCTGTTTGAGGACCAGACTAGCAGCACCACCCTCTTGCTGTTTGAGTCCCTGACCAGCACACTCTTCACCTCCACCCTCCTCCTTGTCGCCAGCAGACTACCCAGCTTCTCCTGCTGCCCTCCACTGTGCTACTAAGTTAGACGAAGATAATACCTCACCTCAGATCCAAGGATTGATCAACCTCACCTGGTGTTCTCCATCTTTAAATTGTCAGGAAAAAGATTTAATCATAGAATCTCTATAGTGCAGAAGGATGCCACTCGGCCCATCTATTAATGATTTGGATGAGGGAACAAAATGTAACATCTCAAAGTTTGCAGATGATACCAAGTTGGGTGGGAGGGTGAACTGTGATGAGGATGCAGAGATCCTTGCAGAGAATGATCTGGACAAGTTGGGTGAGTGGGCAAATTAATGGCAGATGCAGTATAGTTTGAATAAATGTGAGGTTATTCACTTTGGAAGCAAAAACAAGAAGGCAGATTACTACCTGAATGGCTGTAAATTGGGAGAGGGGAGTGTGCAGCGGGACCTGGGTGTTCTTGTGCACCAGTCACTGAAGGTAAGCATGCAGGTGCAGCAGGCGGTAAAGAAGGCAAATGGCATGTTGGCCTTCATTGCCAGAGGTTTCGAGTACAAGAGGAGGGATGTGTTGTTCCAATCATACAGGGCCTTGATAAGACCACACCTAGAGCATTATGTGCAGTTTTGGTCTCCTTTTCTGTGGAAGGATGTTCCTGCTCTCGAGGGAGTGCTGCGAAGGTTTACCAGGCTGATTCCGGGGATGGCGGGACTGATGTATGAGGAGAGATTGACTAAGTTAGGATTGTTTTTGCTGGAGTTCAGATGAATGAGGGAGGATCTCATAGAGACTTATAAAATTCTAACAGGACTGGACAGGTAGATGTAGGGAGGATATTCCCGATGGTGGGGGAGTCCAGAACCAGGGGTCAAAGTCTGAGGATTCAGGGTAGACCATTTAGGATGGAGGTGAGGAGACATTTCTTCACCTAAAGAGTGGTGAGCCTGTGGAATTCATTACACAGGAAGTAGTTGATGCCAAAGCATTGAATGTATTCAAGAGGCGGCTGGATATAGCACTTGGGGCAAATGGGATCAAAAGTTATGGGGAAAAAGCAGGATTAGGCTACTGAGCTGGATGATCAGCAATGATCGTAATGAATGCGGAGCAGACTTGAAGGGCCAAATGCCTCCTCCTGCTCCTATCTTTTATGTTTCTATGATCACAATCCCATCCAGGCCCTATTCCCGTAACCCCACATATTTACCCTGCTAATCCCCCAGCACCAGGGTTAATTTGGCATGGCCAATCAACCTAACCCGCACATCTTTGGACTGTGGGAGGAAACAGGAGCTCCCGGGGGAAACCCACACAGACAGGAGGAAAGCGTCCAAACTCCTTGAATCTTGAAGATTGGATATAATTTGGTGACATTCTCATTTAATGAATATTCATGGTATGAATAATAAATATGTTCCGAGTGCTGGGCAACATGCTGTCCGCTCCGTTCCCAACACACCACCGATTTTAACTCACGTATTCAACCCGACATCAGGAAATTGAGGTTAAGTCTCCTGGCCTCCTTGTTTCCTGCTCTTACCCAGGTCTCATTAAATTCTGTCCCCCTTATGTTTGAATTTGTCATTAGCCGTGTAATAGGCCTGCAACGTATTTTGAGAGGGCCCACTTTTCCTTCTCTCACAGTTTATTTTTCCTGACGTCTCTGAGTCTTGCCAATGAATACAGATCCATGGGTGGGTGCCCATACCGTGCCACCTTATGAGACTGACCCAACCTTTGGGGCAGCATGATGGCACAGTGGTTAGCACTGCTGCCTCACAGCGCCAGGTACTCGGGTTTGATTCTGGCCTCAGGTGACTGTCTGTGTGGCGTTTACACATTCTCCCCATGTCTGCTTGGGTTTCCTCCAGGTGCTCCGGTTTCCTCCCACAGCCCGAAGTTGTGTGGGTTAGGTTGATTGGCCATTTAGGCCTTTCAGACTTAGAGGCGTTCAGTTGCCCCTTTGTGTCGGGGGGATTCACAGAATCACAGAATCCCTACAGTGCAGAAGGAGACCATTTGGCCCATCGAGTCTGCACCGACCACAATCCCACCCGGGCCCTATTCCCGTAACCCCACATATTTACCCTGCTAATCCCCTGACTCTAGGGTCAATGTAGCATAGCCAATCAACCTAACCCATCTTTGGACTGTGAGAGGAAACTGAAGGAAACCCACGCAGACACGGGGGGAAATGTGCAAACTACATACAGACAGTAACCCGTGGCCAGAATTGAACCCGGGTCTCTGGTGCTGTGAGCCAGCAGTGCTAACCACTGTGCCGCCCATGAAAGGAACAGATTTCAAACAGAATTCTTCTATTAAGATTTTGTCGTTCAAAAGTGGGCTTCCAGGAGGCACTGCGGGCCAATACTGCACCATAATTGTATTCACCCACAATCTATGGCCGTGAGAGAATGACTGTTGACATGTATCACTCACGAATGGATGTGTGAGATCTGTGAAGAGAGTTGTCATTTGAGTACATGATGCCAGGCTGAGAATTTGATAGTGGAGGAAGCTGAGAGAGACTCCTGCTACCACGAGTGGGTGTGTTGTCGGTGCAGGCTCCACGGGCCAAAGAGGCCTACTTCTGTACTGTAGGGATTCTATGACTCAGCACATGAGCCTGTGCCCAACTGTGGAGGCCGGATTCTCTTTTCAACCCGGGGCTCACTCGGTGATGGGGATCAGGAATGGGGAATCCTGTTTCAACCAGGCCAATCGAGGTCTGGCATGCAATTGCGATTCGGGTGTGTTCTGGTAATATTACATACAGGGGGGCAATATGCAAGAAGGACCCAGGAATGTGGCTCTGGGAGCAGCAACTTCAGTATTAATAATGAAATTGGTTTGAATGGGCTCGGTTCACAGCCACTCACAGGAGCTGCCATAATTGCAGCTTATTGTCTAAATAATGCAGCATCCAAGGTTGCTGTCCTAGTTCTAGACTTTTTACCATTTCTGTCAATCCTGGCCAGTAGTGAATCCTCTGAGGAACAACCTTCGAGTGGACTTTCATGTCAGCACAGATTGACGTTCACTGCTGCTTGAAAGCGACAGATTGAATTCAGACGCTCCGGCAGCTAGTTAATAGTGTTGTGTGTGACTTTATCACACTGTCACTCACAATGTCAGCAGGAGGCACATTCACTGTCGTTCCCTTGTATTATATCTGACATTAATCGCGGGTTTTATAAATACCGATCCACAGAGTCTGCCATGCCCTGTGTGTCTGTACAAAAAGGCTGCAATGCTGATGAACAGCGATGCTCCCTCGTTTTATTCTCTTCTCCATGCCACTAATTGGGAGCTGGCTTATTATCAGAGAGCAGCCACTTAGACTAATCTAGCGACATTATTGAAGAACAGCCCCAATACATAGCCAGCAGCTCAATTTCATAAAACGCCACCTCCCCGACCTCTCTCCATTTTAAAACACAGAGATCAACAAATTAATTCTGAAAAGATTTGATAATCAGACTGTCCGTCACAGCCAATCAGCAAACAGGCTGAAGCTGGTGGTGTTGTAAGGGCGCAGTCAGATATTCCTTCTTTTGTTGGGCGACATGGTGGCACAGTGGTTAGCACTGCTGCCTCGCAGCGCCAGGGACCCGGCTTCAATTTCGGCCTTGAGTGACTATGTCCGCACGTTCTCCCTGTGTCTGTGTGGGTTCCTTCTAGGTTTCCTCCCACAGCCCAGAGATGTGCGGGTTAGATGGATTGGCCATGCTAAATTGCCCCTTAGGTTTCCCAAGATGTGTAGGTTAGGGGGATTAGTGGGGTAGATACGTGGGATTATGGGTAATTAGGGTCTGGGTAAATTGCTCTTTCGGAGAGTCAGTGCAGACTCGATGGGCCAAATGGTCTCCTTCGGCACTGCAGGGATTCTATGTTACTTAAAGTGCCGAGGTTGATGGCAGAACCATCTTGACTGCTTGGCTGCCATGGCAGAGACCAGGACTGGATGCTGGGATCTTGCTGGGTAATGGAGTGACTCGCTGAGCCAATGGAAGGACCTGTTAAAAGCTCCAAATGTTTTGCGTACACTGTGTTGGGGGAAGAGGATGGCATTGTGGGAATATCAGTGGATTGTAGATTCAGAGTCCCAGGGTAATGCTCTGGAGATATGGGTTCAAATCCCACCACAGCAGCTGGTGGAATTTAAATTCAATTAATAAAATCTGGAATTGAAAGTAACAGTGATCATGGCAACTATGATTGATTGAAATAACTCCACGGAGGTGAAAGTCCCGTCACCAAGGCTTCTTTATTTGCAAACTATAATACATACAGAGCTCTCCCTTTGGGGAGCTTCCTGCTATAGCAGGCTGAGAGACTGACACACCTGCTTTAAATATGGAGCATGAGGCTCCCTGATTGGACCATTTATTAGGACTCATCAGGTATTTCTTTCGACACCAATCAAGTAAACGAACTCAAATTAACTTAGGGACAAATTAAAAGGGGCAGCTCCCCAAAAGGAGGGGGGAAAGCCCGAACCAAAATCTAAGCACAAAGGAAACTTAAAACATTGAATCAAAATGTGATTTTAAGGTTTATAATACACCCCAGCCCCTGCGGTGCCCAGTGGGCACGGAAGGCGCCAACTGTGCAGGACTCATCAGGTACTTCATACTTTAGCAAGCCAACCTCATTAGCCTGGCTGAAGTCATCACATTGCTGTAAAAACCCATCTGGTTCATGAATGCTCTTTACGAAAGGAAATCTGCCATCCTTACCTGCTCCGGCCTAGTTGACTCTGTTTCTCTGTCCACACATGCTGCTGAGTCTATCCAGCATTTTCTGTTTTTGTTTCAGATGTCCAGCATCTGCAGTATTTTGCTTTTATTACAAGCTATTTAATCCCCTCCACATTCTTGCATTTGAAGCAACCAAAGGCCTAATCCTTTGGCCTAATTGCAGCCTCTGGCTTCAACTTAATTTATTTAGTATATCGATCTATTTATTTTAATTTTCCTGCTTCTTTTGATCATCACGCAAAATCTGCCGCTACTCTTCCATGTTGAAAAAGTTTTCAGATTATCTTAACAAGGGGTAGGTTTGTACGAAGTGCCCTCCAAAGCCAGCGCTCACTGTCCAAAGGTGCCAGAGGCTGACTTTGGACTTCACCCGATCATGGAAAATGAGGATGGAAAAAGCAGCAAGTGTTTTAGTACGGATATTAATAATTAGCCTAGACCCTGTCAGTCAAACCCTACCTCTTGAGTCAACAGGTGAACTCAGATTCCACTCTAGTGAGACTTGATAAATTTGAGAAAGCAGGAACTCCAATGCAGTGCTGAGGGGGTGCTGCACTGTCAGGGGAGTCATCCCTTAAATGAGGTATTAAACTGAGAGTCCAGCCTCAAGTTCTTTTCCCACTCCACCCCCACCCCCACCCCCCACGACATCCCTGTACTCCAGCCCTCTCAGATAAAACATCCCTTAGCACCATTTCAAGGAAGAACAGGGAGTTTTCCCTGTGCCAGCATTTATCCCTCAGCTAACCTTAGAGGCACAGGTTATCTGGCCATTGCTGTTTGTGGGAGCTTGCTGTGCACAAATTGGTGACCTAATTTGCACATCATGGCTGTAATGCGCTTTGGGACATCCTGAGGTCATGAGAGGCATCACATAAATGCTAATTATTTTCTTAATCGCTGCATTGTGCATTTAAAAGTCTATCACTCCTTCTCCCAGCCCCTTTAACAGCTGAGAGTAATCCAGCTCTATTAACTGCTTCCTCATTCCCCACTTCCTAAAATTAGCAGCCTCAGCTGCACTCTCCTCATAGTTGCAGTTAGTTAGATGCCAAATTCCATTGTGTCATTGGTTCCTGGTTCCAAGTCATTCCCCAACTGGCTGAGGTATTGAACAAAACCTGGACCAGAGTTGCCTCCCCTGCATTGCCAATAGCCTGGGGTCAAAACACAATCCACAAATCTGTCTGGGAAATTAATGTCTTAGTTCCTGCTCCGACTAAAACTAATTTTCCAGTGATTAGAATCTCCATGATGATTGCACACTCCAACATATCTCCCTGATCTGTCGGAGAACTTGGCATCCTTAACCTCCTTAACCAGGGCAGCACGGTGGCACTGCTGCCTCACAGGGATCCAGGTTCAATTCTGGCCTCGGGTCACTGCCTGTGTGGAGTTTGCACACCTTCTCCCCGTGTCTGTGTGGGTTTCCTCCCACAGTCCAAAGATGCGCAGGTTAGGTTAATTGGCCATGGTAAACTGTCCCCTAGTGTCAGGGGGAACTAGCTGAGGTTATGGGATAGGCCTGGGTGGGATTGTGGTTGGTGCAGACTCGATAGGCCAAATGGCCTCCTTCTGTACTGTGATTCTATGAAAACCTGGCTCCAATTCAGTGATGATGTGGAGATGATGTGGAGATGATGTGGACAATTCAGTGACCCATAACAATCGGCCGGAATTTTACTGCCCCACCCACCATGGGAATCAGAGCAGGTGATGGGCAGACAATGGGAAGTTCTATTGACCTCGGGTGGATTTAATGGTTTCGGAACGAGCAAGACTATAAAATCCCGCCATCATCTCAATTCAAAACATCTCTGCCATGTCAGAATCTAATTATTTCCCCTTCTCAATATAAAAAGCAGGCCTTCTTCTTCCCTTTCCTTTCTATCCTTACATGAATGATCAATATCTTTTGATATGCTGTCATTATTGTTATGTATGCACCTATCGACTTATGGTGCCTAAGGAACCAGGAGGTAGGCTTGCTAACTTGAACACTGGGAGCTCTTTATTGCCTAGACTGCACAACCGGGTCCCACACTGGGAAGAGTTAATCTCCTAGGGGTCACTTGACCCACACCCTTAAAGGGGCAGTACGCACCCTGAACCCAAATATACCTTATACATATATTACACCCTCCCCTGTTTAATCCAAAACTTCCCCAACTGAAACATATATACATACAAGTGTTCTCCCCGTGACTGCGTGTGTTCCTCTGGAAACTCCAGTTTCCTCCCATAGTCCAAAGGTGTGCGGGCTAGGTGGATTGGCCATGCTAAATTGTTCCTTAGTGTTAGGGAGATCAGCAGGGCGAATATGTGGGGTTACGGGGATAGGGCCTGGGTGGATCAGTGCAGACTCGATGGGCCGAATGTCCTCATTTTGCACTGGAGGGATTCTACAAATTCTTAAGGCAGATCACAGTAATGGTTATAACGTCATTACTCTTGAACCCTACTAGTTGAGCTCACGTCACCTTTTCTTAGTGGTCCCACCAGAGTACACATTCTTTTTAGACTGTTTCCTCCACTGACTTATATCGTGCTTCCCAGCATTCGCACTCACCTCATCTCTCCTCCTGCCTAAGTACCTCATTATAAACCTGCTATAAATTCCTGCTTTCAAAGGCAGTTGCTATGAAAATAAATTATGTGCTGCATGTTTTGTGATCAGTAAATGATCTTCCCATCCCAATATACTAGCTTAAACCTATGCCCCACTGAGCTGCCTCACCTGTACAATGTTACAGTTGAGGATTGGCGGTGGTGACAATGTTCAACAAAAGAGCTTACAGTCTGTGGCAGATAGTGGAATAGGTCAGTGCCAACAGTGGCGTATAATCTCTTGTCTCAGTTTTATAATGCGGTTACATTATGAGAGAATAGTCTCTTAAAACAGAGACAAACAGTCCCTAACAGACCTTGTAAAGTTTTTATGGTTCCTCCACTTCAGCTTGGCATAAAATATAGATGCACTGATTTTACAGAATTTAAATATTCATTCACGCTGAAGTGGGTAAAGGGATGTTCTTCTCAAGTGTTCCAGCACATTTGTGGTCTTTCACATAGTTGACGTCTGGCATCACTGTAGGGTTCAGCTCAAACTCACCGAAATAAAGGCTGCTGCTGATTTTGTCACTGCCTAGGACAATCAAAGAGTTGACTTTTTGGGGAGGGGTAAATCTATGCAAAGTGGTGGCCATTTCAGTTTATTTATTAGTGTCACAAGTAGGCTTACATTAACACTGCAATGAAGTGACTGTGAAAACCCCCTCGCTGCCACACTCCAGCACCTGTTCGGGTACACTGAGGGGGAATTTAGCACGGCCAATGCACCTAACCAGAACGTCTTGCAGACTGTGGGAGGAAACCGGAGCACTCGGAGGAAACCCACGCAGACACGGGGAGAACATGCAAACTCACACAGACAGTGATCCAAGCTGGGAATTGAACCTAGGTCCCTGGCATTGTAAGGCGCGGGTTAGGTGGATTGACCCTGGTGCTAACCAGTATGCCACCGTGCTGCCTATTGTGCCACTATGCACCTATTTATAATATTCAGGATTGGCCAAAATTGATCATAGATTGGCCAACGCTGGACCAAAAGATTTCATCATATGACTTCCTAACTTCAAGTGCCTACTTCAGCCAATCGTCCCTTTTTTATAACCGAGGGACAGAAGGACTCAAAGAAAATGGAGAAAAAGTGCACAACTTCTTTTTGGTTTTCTCACTATTTTTTTTTCATGCTGTGGTCGGTGTCCAGATGACAGCAATGTGTAATCCGCACAGGATTGGCAGCCCTACCGACTTAGTCAATGCTGCCACCAACAGTCAGACAGATTGGCTGCAAATGCAGAAGGTGACAGAGCTGAGCAGCGCTGCCAGGGCATGGCTGGTCAGGCAGTTTCCTGCACCAAGCAGCTGCCCCAGTAACAATTGCTGCCAAGTGTCCCCTTGTTGACCCACGCAAAGCATCCACATTCTCTTAGAAAGGTCAAAGTGCACCAGCCGGCCACAAATACAAGCTGTAAATCACAACTGGAACTTGAGTATTAAAGGAGACTCGCACAGTGAATCTCATAGAGTCATAGAGGTTTACAGCATGGAAACAAGCCCTTCGGCCCAACTTGTCCATGCCGCCCTTATTTTTTTTTGTAAAACCCCTAAGCTAATCCCAATTGCCCGCATTTGGCCCATATCCCTCTGTACCCCATCGTACCCATGTGACTATCTAAATGTTTTTTAAAAGATAAAATTGTACCCGCCTCTACTACTACCTCTGGCAGCTTGTTCCAGACACTCACCACCCTCTGTCTGAAAAAATTGCCCCTCTGGACACTTTTATATCTCTCCCCTCTCACCTTAAACCTATGCCCTCTAGTTTTAGACTCCCCTTAGAATCTCTCTAAGATAAACTCGTTGTACTTCACACTTTCACCCACTGACTTGTTGGCTGGAATTCTCTGGCCGTTCACGCTCCATCACTGCTGCCAGCGCGAACAATGAATTTGGTGCTCAGCCAAATCTCCGTTCACTGCAGTGGGTCTGGAGAATCCCAGCTGCGGGCCAGGTCGGAGAATTCTGGCCATCGTGTATTTTGAGTTTCTCTGCTACGTAGCTCCTTGGGTTCACAGACCAACCTCTCCCCCATGAGCAAGCTGCCTCCCGTGTGGTCTGGAACGTTAACTGCCCGGGTGAGTTAAACTCAGGAGGGAAACTGTGAACATTTTGTCACTATCCTCCTGACTATCATATCACTTCTTCACCTTTGAAAGTCATTAAAAAAAATGAACGGAGTTAGAATGTGGATTCCATAATTTGCAGAGCTTCAGCTGAATGAGTGAACAGTATTCAATACACTGTACGGGCTGGACTATCACAGGAGTAGACTATTCGGTAGCCCAATTGGGAAGACCGATATAGGGGTTCAGTATTTGGCCCCTTGAACCTGCTCTGCCGTTCAATAAGATCATGGCTGATCTAATTGTGGCCTCCATTCCACATTCCCATCTACCTCCAATAATCTTTGAATCCCTTGTTAGTCAAGAATCAATCTATCTCCCGCCTTAAAAATATTCAAAGACCCCACCATTCTCTGGAAAGAAAATTCCAAAAACTCATGACCCTCTGAGAGAAATAATCTCTTCTCATAGAATCTCTACAGTGCAGAAGGACCCCATTTGGCACATCGAGCCTGCACTGATTCTCCAACAACAATCCCACCCAGGCCCTATCCCTGAGGCCCCATGTATTTACCCTGCTAAACCCCCTAACCTACACATATGGGAACACTAAGGGGCAATTTTACATGATCAATCCACCTAACCCGCGCATCTTTGGGAGGAAACCAGAGCACCCGAAGGAAACCAGCGCAGACATGAGGAGAACATGCAGACTCCACACAGTCACCCAAGGTCAGAATTGAACCCGTGTCCCTGGTGCTGTGAGGCGGCAGTGCTAACCACTATGGTACCATGTCACCCCATCTCCATCTTAAATGGGCAACTCCTTATTTTTAAATGGTATCTCTTAGTTCTAGTCATTCCCACACGGGGGAACATCCTCTCAGGATCCACCTTGTCAAGTCCCCTCAGTTTCAGTAAGATCATCACTCATTCTTTTAATCTCCAATGGATACATGCCAAGCCTTTTCTCAGAGGATAATTCCCCCACATCAGGAATCAGTCAAGTGAACCTTCCTTGAACCACTATGGGCAGCACGGTGGCACAGTGGTTAGCACTGCTGCCTCACAGCGCCAGGGACGCGGGTTCAATTCCGGCCTCAGGTGACTGTCTATGTGGAGTTTGCATGTTCTCCCCATGTCTGCATGGGTTTCCTCCGGGTGGTCTGGTTTCTTCCTAAATCCAAAGATGTACAGATTAGGTGGATTGCCATGGTAAACTGACCCGTGGCATCAGAGGGATTAGCAGGGTAAATACATGGAGTTACGGGGATAAAGCCTGGGTGGGATTGTGGTCGGTGCAGGCTTGATGGGCCGAATGGCCTCCTTCTGCATTTTGGGGATTCTATGATTCTACCACATTTATATCCTTTCTTAAATAAGGAGAACAAAACTTTTTACACTACTCCATATGTGACCTTGCCAATACCCTATATCATAGAAATCATAGAAACCCTACAGCACAGAAAGAGGCCATTCGGCCCATCGAGTCTGCACCGACCACTATCCCACCCAGGCCCTACCCCCATATCCCTACATATTTACCCACTAATCCCTCTAACCGACGCATCCCAGGACACTAAGGGCAATTTTAGCATGGCCAATCAACCTAACCCGCACATCTTTGGACTGTGGGAGGAAACCGGAGCACCTGGAGGAAACCCACGCAGACACGAGGAGAATGTGCAAACTCCACACAGACAGTGACCCAAGCCGGGAATCGAACCCAGGTCCCTGGAGCTGTGAAGCAGCAGTGTTAACCACTGTGCTACCGTGCCGCCCTTGATATAACTGACAAAACATCCCTCCTTTTATATTCCAATCCCCTTGCAATAAATCCCCTTGCAATAAATGACAACTTTCCATTTGCCTTCCTAATCACTTGCTGTATCTGCATACTAACTTTTCCTGAGTCATGTACCAGGGCAGCCAGGTCACTCTGTAGCTCAGAGTTCTGACATATCTCTCAATTTAAATAATATGTTGTTTTTCTATTCTTCCTAAAGTGGACAAGTTCACATTTTCACACACTATGGTTCACGGCTGGGACATTCCGGTGCTGCTGAGAGTGAATGGAGCTCTGGTTTGAATGTAAAATTATCCAATCTCGTTCGCAACGGGTCCTGTAACGGACAAGACCAGAGAATCCCACCCCTATACTTCATCTGCCAATTTCTTTCCCACTCACTTAACCTACCCATGTCCTTCTGTCCTCTTTATGTCTTACTTTCCAACGTATCTTTGTACCATTAGCAAATTTAGCAACCATACCTTCGGTCCCTTCATCCACGTCATTGATGTAACTTGTAATCAGTTAGAGCCCCAGCACTGATTCTTGTGGCACTCCATTCATCACATCTTGCCAACCTGAAAATGGCCCATTTATGCCTACTCTCTGTTTCCTGTCAGCTAACCAATCCTTTGTCCATGCTTAATCCAGGGAATGATGGTCACTTAACTGCCTGATGGGCACCAGTGGCCCAACCAAGATTCCCACTGATTCTCCAGCCCGGGAGTGAGACCCTCATTGCTAACATTAAATTCTGCCCTGCACCCAGAGAGTTTCCTTCTGATTAGGAAGAATAAAGTGTAGCATAGGATAGACATTAGAGGGGTTCAAAGGATTTGATTTGATTTATTATTGTCACATGTATTAGTATACAGTGAAAAGTATTGTTTCTTGTGCACTATACAGACAAAGCATACTGTACATAGGGAAGGAAAGGAGAAAGTGCAGAATGTAGTGTTACAGTCAAAGCTAGGGTGTAGAGAAATATCAACTTAATGCGAGGTAGATCCATTCAAAAGTCTGATGGCAGCAGGGAAGAAACTGTTTTTGAGCCGGTTGGTAGCTGATCTCAGACTTTTGTATCTTTTTCCTGAAGGAAGAAGTTGGAAGAGAGTATGTCCAGGGTGCGTGGGGTCCTTGATTTTGCTGGCTGCTTTTCTGAGGCAGTGGGAAGTGTAGACAGATAGATGGGAGGCTGGTTTGAGTAATGGACCCTTTGTAGTTTCATGTGGTCTTGGATAGAGCAGGAGCCATACCAAGCTGTGGTACATCCGGAAAGAATGCTTTCTAAGGTGCATCTGTAAAAGTTAGAGTTATAGCGGACATGCCAAATTTCCTTAATCTCCCGAGAAAGTAGAGGCGTTGGTGGGCTTTCTTAGCTATGGCGTCCGCATGGAAGGACCAGGACAGATTGTTGGTGATCTGGACACCTAAAAACTTGAAGCTCTCAGCCATTTCTACTTCGTCCCTATTGATGTAGATGGGGACATGCCCTCCACCACCTTCCTGAAGTCGATGATTGTCTCCTTCGTTTTGTTGGCATTGAGGGAGAGATTATTGTTGTCCCCCCAATTCACCAGATTCTCTATCTCTTTCTTATACTCTGTCTCAACATTGTTTGAGAGCCAACCCACAACGGTGATGTCATCAGCAAACTTAAAAATCGAGTTGGAGGGGAATTTGGCCATACAGTCACATTTTGGTGAAAATATTTGACAATTTTCTTCGGCCGAGATCTTCCGGTCCCATTGTAGCCGTGGGATATTCAGTGGCCCAACCAAAAGTCTATTGAATTTCAGTGGGTCTGGAAAATCCCCCCTTTGTGTTGTGTGGACAGGAGGGTTCTTTGAAGAGACAGCTCAAGCATTAGCTGGATGGTTCATGTTGGGGGTGAGATTGGACCTGTGGTTCCAGGCACTTGTTAAATGACGTACCCAATATTCAACTTCCTGGAGTCAATGAGACTGAATATCAATGGGCTGTTTAGTGGGTGACCGATGCATTACCTCCCTGATTTGGGTCCAGCCCATGTTCAATTTCACAATCTAGGTCTTCCTGCCTACATTAGTGTTTCAGTGACATTGGTGTCTCATGGCCAGTATCTTGTGACCTGTTCTGCTCTTGATTATAGGTCAGCCTCCTCCTCCATGGTTTGATTGCTAGTTCCTGAAGCTGTCTAATGTTTATGATCTTTGAGGTCCCAGCAGGCATGTAATGAAAGGAATTCACTGTTCTGGCCATCTGTGAGCATCTGAAACTCTGAGTTAAGGAGACAACAGAATACTCTATACTGCTGGCTGATAACTATATAGACCTCACTGTATCTACAAAGGGTGTAGATATCACAAAAGATGCCTGTCTGCAAGGGCTGGAAGGACAAGGATTAGTCTTCAAGCATTTGTCCAACCAACCTGACACAGATCAATGTCTTAAAGAGAAAGGGTTGTGACTGCAGCCTGAGAAGGGGGCACTGAATTGTCATTGCAGTCACATTCCAATCATTGCAGTCACATTCCAGCCATTACAGTCACATTCCAGCCATTACAGGCACTCTACAGCCATTACAGGCACTCTACAGCTATTACAGGCAGTCTACAGCTATTACAGGCACTCTACAGCCGTTACAGACAGTCTACAGCCATTACAGTCACTCTACAGGCATTACAGTCACTCTACAGCCCTTACAGTCACATTCCAGTCATTACAGCTGCGCTATAGCCATTACAGTCACACGACAGCCTTTATAGTCACACTACAACCAGTACAGTCACAGTCCAGCTATTACAGGTGGTGTTCTTACTGTCAATCTTCTCATTGAAACCTATAGATAACAGGAAGATCATTATCAGCAAAACTTTAGATCTGCCAAGCAAAATGGTTGATTTCGAATCTCTTGCTCCAGGTACAATATCAACACAAAATCAAACTCAGTGCTTCTAGAATTTTGAATCTGGTTAGATTCCTGGGCACATTTCAGTATGAACCTCTTGTAGCACATGTTTGGAGTTATGAACTGGAGACATGACTTCCTCAGGACATCCAGACACTAGGCTGTGATAGATGGACATTTATTTTCTCATTGGATCATCAATGTAGATGTTCCTTTGCTGGCTTTGTTCCACTTATCAACTTCATCAATAAATTTGTAGATACAAGAACTTGTATCTGTATAGCAACTGTAATGTCCTAAAATTTTCCAAGGCACTTTGCAGGAACATGCTCAGGCAAAGTTTGACATTGAGCCAGAAATATAAAAGTGAATTCAGACAAAATCATAATCAAGCGCTAAGGAGCATCTTGCAGGAGGAGGAGAGAAGGAGAGGTCTAGGGAGGGAATTCCATTGCATAGTGCCCAGGCAGTGAGAGCCACCATTGGTGGTGTGGTGGATATCAGGGAAACTCAAAAATCCAGAATTGGAGGAAAACAGAAATCTCAAAGGACTGTAAGGTTGCCGGCGGTTATAGAAATATAGATGGGCAAGGTCATGGAGAGATTTGAACACTAGGATACGCACTGTAAACAGCAGAATTGTCAGACTGGGAGCCAATGTTGCTTTGCAAGCGCTGGGGTACTGCGTGAAGAGGAGTTGCTGCAAGTCGGAATGATGAGCTGAATTTTATGGTTTGCTGAAGGTGGGAGGTGGACCAGAAGACTGTGATGGTAACAAAGATGTGGATGAGGGTTTCAGCCGGGGGTGGGCTGAGGTAAGAATGGAGATGGGCAGTACCATCAAATTTGCAGTTGCTTGCTTTGTTGATGTCCTTCATTTTTAACGCTTGGACTTTTTAACATTGCTTTGCCTTTCAAAGGCTGTACTAGAGGTCCCAAAGGAGGGTCAAGTTTCCTGTAATTGAAGAGCATTTCTATGTTGGGTTGCATAGCCCATACTTAACAGTATCATTTCACAGTAGCCCTGGATTGAAATATGAATACAATTTCTACATGACTTCTATGTCCTGCATCCATTTGACTCATTGTTGGTGCTCTCACAATGAGTCAGAAAGTTGTGATTTAAAGTTCCAACTGAGAACTTCGGCACATACCCGATCCTTACACTTAGTATCGGAGTGCTGCATTATTGGATCACACATCTCTTGGCATGAGACATTAGCAAAGAAGCTCTGACCAAGGGTCATCCAGACTCGAAACATTAGGTCTGTTCTCTCTCTGCAGATGTTGTCAGACTGGCTGAGATTTTTCAGCATTTTCTGTTTTTGTTTCAGCTTCCGGCATCCGCAGTAATTTGCTTTTGAGCAAAGACCATTGTTTTGCAAGAAGAGCTGTGGAATTATCCCAGTGTCCTCAATTATAGACATTCCTCAAACAACACCACCAAAGCAGATTAACTGGTCATTTATCTCATTGCTGTTTAGGGGAATGTTGATGTGTGCAAAATGTCCATCATGTTTGCAAGACTACTCTTATTAAGGCAATTCATTGGCTGTTGTTTAACTTGTGTATCTTTAAATTATGAAAGTCACTATGAAGATGCAAGGTATTTATTTTAAAATGAATAAAAATAACCCACGCAGGTACAGGCTGAAACTACTAATTAAATTTATTCACATGTAAATCACCATTTTTAAGTACTTTAGTTATGCCAATGGCACGGTGGCACAGTGGTTAGCACTGCCACCTCATAGCTCCAGGGACCCAAGTTTAATTCTGGCCTTGGGTGACTATCCATATGGAGTTTGCACATTCTCCCCATGTCTGTGTGGGTTTCCTCCGGGTGCTCCGGTTTCCTCCCACAGTCCAAAGATGTGCAGGTTAGGTGATTGGCTATGCTAAATGGCCCTTTAGCGTCCTAAGATATGTAGGTTCGGTGGACTAACCATGGTAAATGTGTGGGGTTATGGGAATAGGGCGGGGGAGAGGGCCTGGATAAGATATTCTGCCAGAGAGTCAGTGTAGACTTGATGGGCTGAAGGGCCAAATGGCCTCAGCTGCGCTGTAGGGATTCAATGAGGACTGATGAAGGTGTCACAGCTCCGAGTGACAGGTTGAAAATACCATTGGTAGTGATCTGGAGAGAAGTTGTCCATTTTGCTTTCAGTTGGATCAACAACGCACAGATGTGACTGAAGGAGAATGAGCTAGAGAAACAGACACCTTCAAAGTGAAGGGCAATCAGTGGGAAGATGTGGGCTCACTGAACTTAGAGATGAATAGCATCAATGTGGGGATATACCAAATCCCTCCTTAAAGGCAAAAAGGAAACTATCAGGGCAAGAGAGTTATCGTGAGACCACTCTTTGTGAGCAGTTTTAGAGCTGTCTTCATTGAGAGCTGGAACATGGTAAAAGGGCTTCGAATATGTACGAAAGGGAAATGGGAGAAGCAGCAGACAAGTTAAGTTCCTTTAATCATCACTGCAAGAACGAAAGGAAAATAAAAGGTCTGTAGCTCTATTCTGGTGAAGCGTCTGTCTAAATTACTGCTGTACACACTTACATAAGAACCGGAGGCCATTCAGCCCCTCAGGTCTGTTCCAACATTCAATTAGATCATGAATGGTTGACATCTTAACAGCCATCCACCTTGACTCTGTGATACTTCATACCCTTGCCTAGCAATAATCTCAACTGTGGGGGAAATGGTGTGTAGGGGTATGTCATTGGACTGGTAATCCAGAGGTCCAGGCTAGTGCTCTGGGGGCATGGGTTCAAATCCCACTATGGCAGCTGGTTGAACTGAAATTCAATTGGTAAAGCTGGAAGATAAAGGTAGCCTTAGTAGCAGAGACCGAGGGTGGGATTTTCTAGTTGTGCTCGCCCCAAAACCGGAAAGTCCCGCCCGAGGTCAACGGACCTTTCCATGGTCTGCTCTCCCCCACCCACTACGATTCCCATGGCGGGCAGGATGGAAAAATGCACCTCCTCCCCACCAATGAAACTGTCATTGATTGTTGTAAAGACCCATCTGGTTCACTAATGTCCTTACTTGGTCTGGCGTACACGTGACTCCAGGCTGGTTGACTTCTATTTCTCGTCCGAAATGTTCAGTTCAAGGACAATTAGGGATGGGCAACAAATGCTGGCTTTGCCAATGCTGCCTACATCCCATGCAATAATGAATTTTAAAAATGTTCAATACACCATCAAACTCAGCAGCTTTTTGAGAAAGAGAGTTCCAGATTTCCATTGCTCTGACAATGAGTCATCACAAAGAGGCCCAGTTGAAGACTTGGTCTCTCTGTAAGTGCTGCCAGTTTGTGAGCCAGGCCCCATAACTCTCTTGCTGTTCTGTCAGTAATCTGCGCCAGCCTTTCTGGGATGTCAGCCAGTCTTAGCTGCAAGTGAGCTCCCAGCTTCCAGCGGACTCGCTGCCACAGTTCTTCTCTGCTGCTGTCAAATCAATCGCGCCAGCTTTTTATTCTTCCCAGGGGCTGCCGGAGACTCAGCATGCTTGTGCAAGCACCAGTTCTCTGCACTTCCTCTGACAAATTCCCAGTTAAGCCTCTGCTCCCAACTGTGTTGGTTGGAAGCACGAAGTGGGGAGAGGGATGGGGGTGAGATGGAGGGAAGGGATGGACCCAAACCAGAGCAAGGTGTGAAGACAGGCCAGACTGTTGGTCCTTGTGGGGTTGACGTACTGTCAAAAAGATACAAAGGTCTGAGATCACGTACCAACTTACTCAAGAACAGCTTCTTCCCTGCTGCCATCAGACTTTTGAATACCTCGCATTAAGTTGATCCTTCTCTACACCCTAGTTATGACTCTAACACTACATTCTGCACTCTCTGCTTTCCTTCTCTATGAACGGTATGCTTTGTTTGTATAGCATGAGAGAAACAATACTTTTCACTGCATACTAATACATGTGACAATAATAAATCAAATCACTTCACCAATCATGTTCTCAATGAGGGCTGTGAGGGGGGAGTTGAACAGTAGAAGTTGTGAGGAATCTACTGGAACAGGCAGGGACACAGATAAGAGGTAATAACATAACTGAAACAGGAAGCCATCCATGCCACATTCTGCAGTGACATTAGCCCTTTCTTGCTACTGCACTGACTCACAGTGTGAGCAGCAACCAGCGCAGGATTTGTTGGTGCTCAGGGCTGTGCCTGAAGCTTTCTGGCCTGAAAGTGTGTAGTGATCCATTTTGGCAGATCCAATGGGATGGAGCAGCAGTATAAAATGAAGGGTACCATTCTTAGCAGTGTAGAGGATCAGAAGGACCTTGGGGTCCGGGTCCATAGGACTCTTAAATCGGCCTCGCAGGTGGAGGATGCGGTCAAGAAGGCGTATGGCGTACTAGCCTTCATTAATCGAGGGATTGAGTTTAGGAGTCGGGAGATAATGCTGCAGCTTTATAGGACCCTGGTTAGACCCCACTTGGAGTACTGCGCGCAGTTCTGGTCACCTCATTACAGGAAAGATGTTGAAGCCATTGAAAGGGTGCAGAGGAGATTTACAAGGATGTTGCCTGGATTGGGGGGCATGCCTTATGAGGATAGGTTGAGGGAGCTTGGTCTCTTCTCCCTGGAGAGACGAAGGATGAGAGGTGACCTGATAGAGGTTTACAAGATGTTGAGGGGTCTGGATAGGGTGGACTCTCAGAGGCTATTTCCAAGGGCTGAAATGGTTGCTATGAGAGGACACAGGTTTAAGGTGCTGGGGGGTAGGTACAGGGGGGATGTCAGGGGTAAGTTTTTCACTCAGAGGGTGGTGGGTGAGTGGAATCGGCTGACGTCGGTGGTGGTGGAGGCAAACTCGTTGGGATCTTTTAAGAGACTTCTGGATGAGTACATGGGATTTAATGGGATTGAGGGCTATAGATAGGCCTCGAGGTGGGGATGTGATCGGCGCAACTTGTGGGCCGAAGGGCCTGTTTGTGCTGTGGCTTTCTATGTTCTATGTTCTATGTTCTATATCAAGCAATGTAAACTGTGGCACTTTCGAACTGAATGGGACACAGTGGCCTTCAGTGTTACTCTAGGCAGCTATTACATTTGCTGATCCGTTATTGCAATGTCTCACACAGTAACCCATCCCAGGATGTTGGCCCTCCCTGCATCAATGTCTCTGTATACCGTGATGGAATATAATGGGAGCATTACAGTAGTGTAACGGAAGGAAAATTGTAATATAACAGGATCTATGCTGTCGGGAAATAATGCTGTCACGGCAGAAGCAGCACAGTGGAGAAGATTAAATAATGTAACAGGCTGGAATGCAATAATGCTGCATTATACAGAGACAGCATTGCTAAGTAATTATATTATCAGAATAAAATAACACTGCACTGAACAATAACAGAGAAATCACTGAACTGAGAGAACCAGTGTTGTAATATAACTGAAGCAGCACTGTTATATTACAGAGGCATGTCCATATGATAATGGAGGCAGTGCTGTAATTTAATAACAATTCTGTAATAGAAGCTCTGGTGTGAACTATTCTCTAATGTACCAGAAATAAATTTGGATATAACAGAAGCAGCGCTGCGATATGCTGCAGACATTATTGACTTTTTATTTAATTCATTCTTGGCAATGTGTGCATTCCTAGCAAGGCCAGCATTTATTGCCTATCCTCAGTTGCCCTTTAGAAAATGGTGGTGAGCTTCATTCATGAACACAACTGAATAGTTTGCTGGGCCATCTCGGAGGAAGGTTTAGAGATAACTGCATTGCTGCGGCTCTGGAGTTACACTTTCACCAGCTGGGGCAGGATAGCAGATTTCCATCCGCAAAGGACTTTGTCGGACTAGATGGGGTTTTACACCAATCCAGTAGTTTTAAGGTTACCATTAGTGGTCCCAGCTTTATTTAATTATATGAATTTCAATTCTCCAGCTGTCATGGCAGGGTCTGAGCTCTTGTCTCCAAATCATTTATCCAGGCCTCTGCCTTATTAGTAAAGACTGTGCTACCATACAACAAAAGTAGCAGAGGCAACTATTCAGTATAATAGAGGGCACTGCAAAACAGCAGACATCCTGTTGTACGATACTAAAAAATAATATTACTATACTATGTTTTTTAAAGTTTATTTATTAGTGTCACAAGTAGGCTTACATTAACACTGCAATGAAGTTACTGTGAAAATCCCCTAGTCGCCACACTCTGGCACCTGTTTGGGTACACTGAGGGAGAATTTAGCATGGCCAATACACCTAACCGGCATGTTTCGGACTATGTAATAGAGGAGGGGCTGCAGTGTATCAGCCAATTCTACATTGTAACAGATTGGGCCATAACTCCCAACTAGAGTCAGAAAGCCATGACCTACTGGAATTATAAGATTTTAATGCACACATACCCGCTCCTAAAAATTGCTCCGAAACCTCCGATGGCCAGAGCTGTTTGGAGCCCCAACATAATCCAGCAGTATTGGATTCAGGAAGGCCAGGCCCCCTTTTCTTTTACTGCAGATGTGCTCAACAATGCAGTTTTAACTTCGCCTGTCACTCCACGCAATTGTATGGTTTGGTCAATCGTCGGCAGATTTAAATCCGCGAGAAATACGGTCGCCCCGTATCTATTAGCGTACTGCATTTCTGTCCCCCTAATACTGCTTCTACATACATCCGGCGGTCCTCATCATCAGTCTCCAGGGTGCTAATTGTCATTTCGGGTTCAATAATTTCTGCAGTTCTGCTGCGGTCAAATTAAAAACTGCTGGTTCTCCAGACTGTGTTCCTGCAGAATTTCTAGTCTGATTAGCTGTATTTACTCTGCTGGGCCCCTGTCCTTCACTAACTCCCCCTTTTGTTCAACAGTGGGTTGCATCATGTCCCACTTTACTGCAATTACTGCACTGTTTTTTTTAAAAAGTGTTCCCTGGCTTGTGAGGACGATCTCTGGCAATGTGTCCTTTCTTTCCACACACATAACAGACTTTAACTTTGGGAGCTGACTGTTCCTCCTGTACTGGAGCTCTCTCTGGCTGTTTGTGTTGTGGGGCCCCGGTCTTCATAGCCCAGTTCATCACTTCTCGATGAGTATTTCCGACCGAGATTCCCATGTTTATAATTTGGGTCAGGGCCGGACTAAATCCCTCTGTGAGCGTTTCTAAGAACATTTCATTGTCCCTACTTGTTTCCTGATTTATCTTTTCAAACCGACTTTCTCTAATTTCTTCTTCCTCACCGGATTCCCCAGAGGTTGTGGAATCCGGTGAATCTGTTTCTGTCTCCTTTACAGATTCTCTATTTTGGGGTTTCTTGAACCATTTTCCCGGGGTCTGTTTTTGTTTCAGCTGCCCTCGTTTAAGAGATGGTTCCTCATGGTGGTGGCTAAGATGACTCTGGCCATCTCTGGTTTAGGTTTACTTTGGCTATTCCACCATAACTTTTGGTCAGATTTGGAAGTGTCTGGGTTGTACCCCTCCTCAATCATTTTCTAGATTAATTTGCTGTTTTCATTAATTATGGTTTGGGTTACAGAGCCCTCCATTCCACATTCTAAATTATTTCCCTTTGCCATTTCAACCACACGGTGGCGTCCTTTAGCCTTATAACTTCTCTCTCTCTCTCTCTCTGTCTCTGCAAACTTTCGTGTTCTGTCTGTTGGTTTCCCTATTATTTTCCCTCTTTTAATTCCACAGACCATTTTCTGAGAATATCCTAAGTCAAACCCACAGCTCTTGGCGAAAGTATAACTTTCCCTCAAACTTAATTCCCCTCTCCACGGGGCTATTTTAATGTCTTTTCTGGCATTTTCCGCTCTCTCCCCTACGGCAATTTAATGTCTTTACTACTGTTTTCCATCCTCTGTTTCCTACGGTTAGCTTTACATAATGGCCGCGCGGTCTTTAAAGTTGACACTGTTGATGGCTGGTGTCAGGACCCTGTTCCTGATCCTCCCGATTACGCGCTCCCCCCTCCCCCAAATTTACATCTATCTTATTCGCGTGGCACTTAAAGGCTCTGCTCCATGGGCCGGCAGTAAGTCATCCTTACCCCCACGTTAAACGCGATTTCCCTGACCTGTAATACTGCCTTTGCGACCCCACAAGGAGTTCGGATAGGTCGTATGGATCCAGCGGCTTGGTGTGTGGCTCCCTCTAGCTAACTAGGGTGGTAATTGAAATATACTCACCCTTGTAGAAGGCACTTCCAGCCTCGGGTGTCCGTTGACGCTATCCAGTCCTCTGTTGCCAAAAAGACTTTAGTGAGAGTTTTCTTTTAAAAAGGTGGCCGCTTCCTAAAAACTTAGATTCTATTTGAAAAACTTGCAAAAGGCAAAGTCTCTGTTCAAAAGACGTAACCAAAATTTATTTTAAAAATCATACAAGACAGATAATACATTGACATAAGGCCAGAGGAGGCCTTCAGAGGGTCAAACAGCCAGGTTGAGCGCTGTGAAATCTCTCCAAAGATCTGAGGCATTTAGCCAAAATACGAAACAATTATACCTTTCGTTATATAAGATACATTTCTTTATTAGCTTAGATTTAATTTCATATAGTGTTAACATGTCAGTCCAGTTTTTGACAAAGTATCTCAGTCAATTGCAATATAATGATATTTCATTTGTCAGTTTAATTCCAGACATCTACCTATTTTGGCTAAACTCACTTCCTGGATGCAATGTAGTTAAGGACGCTTCTATAGCTGAACCTTTCCCACGGGCATGTTGCCAAGACAGAGAGATGTGTGTCTTTCTGGGCCCCAGAAAGACAATTTCTTATGTCTGGACAATATATGCCTCTATAATGTTACAATATTTGTCCCAGGATTTGAAACTACTAACGCTTATTTTTGCTGACTAATGGATTCCCAGCACTGAACTTCTGACCTCACCACTACATTTTGCAGCATCCACACTTTTGACTTCAACAAACAACACATTTTATACCTTAAAATAAATTCAATACTTCAATATATACTTTAAAATCATATTCATTTTAATACTGTTATTGCATTCACATATGAGCAAACTGTTAACATTAACTTGTTAGACAGAATCATTTAACCCCTTCTAGCTATCCTGTCACTAAAAACTACATCTGCATGTGAATCTAACTAGCTGATTTAAACTTCCCTTCCACATCATGGAAAAAACTCTGAATCTTTAAAAATAGTGGGTGGGAGCCAAGCGCCCATTTCCAATAGATACAAATTTTGTTGGTCGGGGAAAGTGGGTGGAGCATGATTCGCACAGACAGGAAACTTGAACGCAACAGGATCATTTGAACTCAGTGCTGAGTTCAAACAGATACCATTTTGGCTGTTCCAAGGGCCTGAACACGCGGTGCGGGGAACACCAATTGATGGAGTAAAATATAAACATCTTGAAGGCTGAATAAGATCAGTATAAGTGTCATGATCTGAATTTTTAAAAGCCCCATCCTTTAAACTTCAAAATAGTGCAAGATGCAGCTGTCAAGTTGGTGCAGCCGGGGTGCCAGGTTCTACCTGAAAACAGGGGAAAAGGAGGATCTGGAGGGGGGGGGGAAGAGGGGACATGAAGAAGCATCCTAAAGGGGGGACCTTTGGTGACCCCATAATGAGGTGTCGCTCACTTGATGTGCTGGTGCCAGCGAGCCGAGGTAAGGGCAGCCTAGTGCCAGTGACTGGCAAGTAGGAAGGGGGGGCTGTCTAGGGTTGTCTGGAGATCGGGGCATCCTTGATCTTGGAGGAACTGGCCTTGCCAGGGTCTTTAGGTCCCCACTCCAATACAAATTCTAAGTATGGGAGAACTACAAAAGATCGTGAATGTAGCCCAATCCTTCACACAAACCATCCTCCCATCCATTGACTCTGTCTACACTTCCCACTGCCCTGGCAATGCTGCCAGTATAATTAAGGACCTCATACACCCCAGACATTCTCTCTTCCACCTTCTTACGTCAGGAAAATGATACAAAAATCAGAGATCACGTAACAACCGACTCAAGAACAACTTCTTCCCTGCTGCAATCAAACTTTTGAATGGACCTACCTCGCATTCAGTTGATCTTTCTCAACACCCTAGCTATGACTGTAACACTACATTCTGCACTCTTTCATTTCCTTCTCTATGAACTGTATGCTTTGTCTGTATAGAGCGCAAGAAACAATACTTTATACTGTATACTAATACAGGTGACAATAATAAATCAAGTCAAAAATCAGTGAGAATCTCCCAAGGGTCCAAAAACATTTCTAAGTGAATTGCGAATCCCATCAACCCTCCCTGTGGGAATCTCATTAGTTTTCTTGCTGGGCACAACACTTAGAAACCTTTTGGGAGAATTCTACTCCATGTCTCTATACTGGCTTTTTACGAACTTTGTCATGTGGCTGACCAAGATTTCACAGAAGCCCTGGAAGCGTCTTGGGGAACCCAGTGTTCATATGGAACCCAGTTTGGGAATCCGTGTCCTAACCAACTCCCTACCCATCTTAATTGGTAATCTCCAATTCCATGAGCATTTGTTTATGCTAACGCTCAGTAACAGCATTGTGTACTACTTACAAGATGCACTGCAGCAATTCACCAAATAGCCTTAGACAGCACCTTCCAAACTCATGATCACTTCCATCTCGAAGGACAAGGGCAGCAGATACATGGGAACACCTCCACCATTTTCCCCTCCAAGCAACTCACCATCCTGACTTAGAAATGTATCACCTGTCAAAAATAAGAACGCAGTAAAAATTCGTATACTCCCGTTAGCAAAGCTTGCAATAACTTTTGCTAACTGGTCTTCTCATGGCAGCTGTAAATGTACGGAGGCACAGAAAGAAGTACAGCAGTCTCGCTTTCCTGACTCTCCTTCGCAGTCGCTGGGTCAAAATCCTGGAACTCCCTCCCTAATGGCATTGTGGGTCAACCCACAATACGTGGATTGCAGCATTTCAAGAAGTCAGCTCACCAGCACCTTCTCAAGGGCAACTAGTGACGGGTAATAAATGCTGGCCAGCCAGCGATGCCCATGTCCCACAAATGAGTAAAATAAAACATTCTCAAATGTGGGACCGCATTAAATGCCTCTGGATATCCAATAAAATAACAGCCATAGGCACCTTTCTCTACCACATTAGTGACCTCTTCAAAAATTTTGACTGAGCTTGTAAGACATGACTTACCCTTTACAAATCCATTCCGTCTCTCCCTAATCAAGTCGTATTTGTCCACGTGCTCAGTCACTCCATCCCTAATGACAGATTCCAATAAATGCCCCATGGTAGACCTTAGACTATTAGGTTTAACATCTCCTGGTCTCTCTCTCCTACCCTTCTTAAATAATGGAGTGATGTTGACAACTTTCCAATCTAAGGGGATGAGTTATGAATCAAAAGAACTTTCAAAGATCATGGTCAGAGCAAAATTTAGACTATAACAATACATGGAGCTGTGATTAAACACAGTTCATGGTAAATAGGACAAGAGATTAAATATGACTTGGAGTGCATTCAGGTAGAGATTGAAGGAGTGTTTGTAAGGGTGTTCCTTTCAATGGCAGAAACAGGGAGCGTGCTTTGATACAGTACTAGCAGATCCTCAGGAGTTTGCAGATTATTTCAGTGAATTGACTTCTGTTCTAGCATAGTCACTGTTGTCACGTGGCTAAGTGTGGTGGTTGATTTGCATCTTTCAAAGTCCCACAAATTGTAAACTAACAGATTTTTTTTGTAGGGGGGTGCAGGATAGTTGTGGAGTATAATTTGGCTGGGACACAATGGAGGGGGAATCTCCAGTGCTTCTTCAAAAATATTCAGCTGACCAGCCAGGCAAGGTCTTGGTTTTAATGCCTCAGGCAAAAGGCAGTGCCTTCAACAGCACGGCATTCCCTTGGTACTGCACTGTGTGTCAGCTCTGGCTCAGTTAGCAGTGTACTCTGCTCTGAGTCAGAGGGCCGTAGGCTCGAGCTCCACTTCAGGGCTCGAGTCCAAAGGTTGATTCCCCAGTGCAGTACTGAGGGAGTGCCGCACTGTTGGAGGTGCTGTCTCTCAGATAAGATGTTGGTTTATTTATCCTCTCAGGTGGATGTAAAAGCTCGAATGGTACTGTTTCCAAAGAAGAGCAGGGAGTTATCCCTTTTTTCCTGATCATTTTTTTACCCCTCAATCAACATCGTAGAATAGTTACCTGGTCATTTCACATTGCTCTGGAGATTTGGACAACCTGCATCAGGCACCTCAAAGCACAGGGGAGTACCCACAGCAGTACCCTCGCAAGATCCTCCCAATTTGGTGACAAAAATGGTGGTCCAACAGAAGCATCTTCTCCCAAGCCAACATGTCTGGCATCGAAGGGCTAATCACTCAAAACCAGCTCTGTTGGTTGGGACATGTCACTCGGATGCCTGATACCAGACTCCCAAAGCAAGTGCTCCATTTGGAACTTGGTCGCAGCAGGACTCTCCCAGGAGGACACCGGGAACACTTTTGGGATGTCCTCAAAGCATTCCCGATAGAGGCCAAACATCTCCACTGACTCACGGGAATGCCTGGCCTGTGACCTCGTGAAATGGAGATGGTCTATCCAGAATGTGCAGAGGCAAAGTCAAGGCATTGGAGGGAGCACAGAAACCTCCAAACAACCCATTTGGCCAACCCTTCATTAGCCCATATGCGACAGAGTTTGCAGATCACACATTAAGACTTATCAACCATTTCAGAACCCATCGAACTGGAGTGGAAGCAAATCATCCTCAGTCCTGAGGGACTGCCAAAGAAGGTGTGTGTGTAATCTTACAGACGTAAGGAGAACACAGCCACTTACCAATTTTATGCATGAGTTTTTTAAAAGTGAGCAATGTATTCAACTGGCATAGCTAGTACTTCAAAAGTACTGAACATCTCAAAAAGCCATATCACATTAGGATGAATCCTGGTGTCAACCCAATTAGCATCGGAATCCAGGGCACTGAGGCACATTTAAAATGGCTGAGGTGAGAGAAAGTGCACCCATATTGTGGAGAAGGAGAATAGGTAATTTTGGGCACCGAGTAAAGCTAGCTACACGCCACAAACACTTTCCCATGTCAGAGCTAGGTGGAGTCGTGAGCTGCAGACACGTTGCGGTTATTGGCAAGTTATGCTGACAACACTGACACTGCACTTTGCTGAACAACACTAACCACTCCTTTGGGCAGGCTCTTTTTAGAAAAAAGAACAGCAGACAGAACGCGCAATATTTAATCAACTGTTTGATTGGATGAATGGAATGATGGTGAACTTTGGCCATATTCTGTCACTGGGGAAGGAAGTGAAACAGCACGGTTACAGGTTGACCACAGGCAGCCTTTAGATTGATTGATGGTAGAAAAGTACAAAATCGAAATGAAGGAAATCTGGTTATATCCACAAGAACAATGACATATCATTTCACTGCAGCAGATGTAAAATCCAAGTGGTCCTTTATTTTATTCATTCGTGGGACATGGGCGTCGCTGACTGGCCGGTCAGCATTTATTGCCCATCTCTTGGGCATCTTTAGGAGCTAGGGCTGTTCTCTCTGGAGCGGAGGAGGCTGAGGGGAGACTTAATAGAGGTTTATAAAATGATGAAGGGGATAGATAGAGTGAACGTTCAAAGACTATTTCCTCGGGTGGATGGAGCTATTACAAGGGGGCCTAACTAGAGGGTTCGTGGTGGGAGATACAGGAAGGATATCAGAGGTAGGTTCTTTACGCAGAGAGTGGTTGGGGTGTGGAATGGACTGCCTGCTGTGATGGTGGAGTCGGACACTTTGGGAACATTTAAGCGGTTGTTGAATGGGCACATGGAGCGCGCCGGGATGATGGGGAGTGGGATGGCTTGATCTTGGTTTCGGATAGGGCTCGGCACAACATCGTGGGCCGAAGGGCCTATTCTGTGCTGTACTGTTCTATGTTCTAGTTGCCCTGGAGAAGGTGGTGGTGAGCTGCCTTCTTGAATCGCTGCAGTCCATGTTCTGTGGGTTGACCCACAATGCCATTAGGGAGGGAATTCCAGGATTTCGATCCAGCGACTGTGAAGAAACGGTGATAAATTTCCAAGTCAGGATGGTGAGTGGCTTAGAGAGGAACTTGCAAGTGGTGGTGCTCCCATATATCTGTTGTCCTGTCCTTCTAGATGGAAGTGGTCATGGGTTTGGAAGGCGCTGTCTAAGGATCTTTGGTGAATTGCTGCAGTGCATCTTGTAGATAGTACACACTGCTGCTACTGAGCGTTGGTGGTGGCTGGATTGGATGTTTGTAGATGTGGTGCCAATCAAGTGGGCTGCTTTGTCCTGGATGGTGTCAAGCTTCTTGAGTGTTGTTGGAGTTGCACCCATCCAGGCAAGTAGGGAATATTCCATCACACTCCTGACGTGCGTTGTGGATAGGCTTTGGGGAGTCAGGAGATGACTATTATAACAATTTATTATAACAATCGCAAGGTTCACAGCTTGCCAAATATTTACATTTTCTCATGTTAAGAATTTGAGGAGTTAACAAGGTTAACAGTTGACCTTGAGATGAAAATAAAATAACAAATGAGCAACAAGAATAGCCGGCATCTGGAGGAATAATGAGATGTGATTTGCCCAGTAACAAGATTTTATTTTGATTTATTTATGGGATGTGAGCGTCACTGACAAAGACAGCATTTATTGTCCATCCTGAATTGTCCTTCAGAAGATTCTAGTGAGCTGCCACCTTCAATCGTTACAGTCCCAAGGTGTTGGTAGACCCATAATGCTGTTAGGGAGGAAGTTCCAGGATTTTGATCCAGTGACAGTGAAGGAACGGCGATATATTTCCAAGTCAGGATGGTAAGTGTCTTGGAGGGGAACCTCCAGATGACACTGTTCCCATGTATCTGCTGTCCCTGTCTTTTCAGATGATAGTGGTCTTGGGTTGGAAGGTACTGCCTCAGGAATATTGGTGAGTTCTGGCAGTGCATCTTGTAGATGGTACACGTGGCTGCCTCTGTTCATCGGTGGTGGAAGGAGTGAATGTTTGTGGAAAGAATAGAGGTCAAACAGGCTGCTATGTCCTGGATGGTGTCAAGCTTCTTGGGTGTTCTTGGAGCTGCACTCATCCAGGCAAGTGGAGAGTATTCCACTGCACTCTTGACGTGTGCCTTGTAGATGATGGCCAGGCTTTAGGGAGTCAGGAGGTGAGTTACTCGCCACAGGATTCTTGGGGTAGAATTTTACGGCGTCACTTGACACTCCTTAAAAGTCACTAGCATATCTGCTTCCACTACCTCCCCCGGCAACAAGTTTCAGGCACCCACCACCCTCTGTAAAAAAGATTTGCCTGGTACATCTCCTTTAAACCTTGCCCCTCGCACCGTAAACCTATGCCCCCTAGTAATTGACTCTTACACCCTGGGAAAAAGCTTCTGACGATCCACTCTGTCCATGCCCCTCATAATCTTGTAGACTTCTATCAGGTCGCCCCTCAACCTCCGTCGTTCCAGTGAGAACAAACCAAGTTTCTCCAACCTCTCCTTAGAGCTAATGCCCTCCATACCAGGAAACATACTTGTAAATCTTTTCTGTACCCTCCCCAAAGCCTCCACATCCTTCTGGTAGTGTGGTGACCAGAATTAAACACTATATTCCAAGTGCGATCTAACTAAGGTTCTATAAAGCTGCAGCATGACTTGCCAATTTTTAAGCTCAATGCCCCGGCAGATGAAGGCAAGCATGCCGTGTGCCTTCTTGACTACCTTCTCCACCTTTGTTGCCACTTTCAGTGACCTGTGTACCTGTACACCCAGATCCCTTTGCCTATCAATATTCTTAAGGGTTCTGCCATTTCCTGTATATTTCCAATCTGTATTAGACCTTCCAAAATGCATTATCTCACATTGTCATATCAGAAAAACTGTTTACCAGAGATCAATGGACCTATATAAATCTTAACTTCTAAAGGCAAGGAACTTGAGAGATGTAGACAACCCAATTCACAGGGTGGAATATCAAAGAGACTGAGCACTATAACTCCTATCACCCCCATTAGAAAGGAGGACAGTTTACCATCCAGCAGTCAGACAGAGGCCTGTTCCATCTAACATTTAGAGCCATGGCAGAATGCAGATATTCTCCTCAAAAAGACCCAGTTTTGTGCTTTCGCTGAAACAGAGAAAGATGGATTCCCAGACTAGGTCATCTAAGCTGTGCTGTGCTGTGTGGCAACCATGAGCTGGATTTGACTTTTACAGTTAGCCAATTGGATGTTGTTTGGAAAAGGGATCTCCGTGAGTTTAGGGAACATGGTAATATTTTGGGGAACAAGAGATAATTTCAGATAGAATGGTGTGTTTAGTTAATAATATACTTAAGTAACATAGTGTACATTAGTATTTTTGTTGTGTGTTTTTCTTTTACTTTAATAACTACACTTTATTAATTGTTTACGCAATGACTGAACTGGTTCCTTGCTGGATTGTACACAATTTCTCACATTATTCCAAATATACAACACTGAGGACCAATGTTTCAGCAGGGTTCACAACATGTCAATACAGACTGATACTGCAGTGTGTGCCTTGATGTAACACTAACCTCACTTCACATTGACTAAGGAGCTGCAGTGTTACTGAGCTGCCAATTCGTCATTTTAAGAATTTGACTAAAATAGAAAATACACTAAAGGACAGACTATTCAGTGATTCAGCACATTTGGGAATTTGTTTATTCTAAAAAATGGCAGACACGATACTTCTGTTCAGAAATATGCATAATGTTGGAGCATTGATTTTGCAGAGGGGCGGAGCAGTCCCGCAGAGGGGCAGAGCAGTCCCACAGAGGGGCGGAGCAGTCCCATTGAGAGTGGAACAGTTCTACTGTGCGATAGAGCAGTCGCACTGAGGGATGGCGCAGTTCCAGCGAGGGGTAGTGCAGTCACATTGAGGGATCGTACATCACCATTCAAGGTAGAGTAGCCCATTCTCAGTAAAAATGTGCGAAAGACTGATTCTGACTTTTTAGTTGACCAATAAATGATGGTGTACCATTATTGGAAGAGCAATGTGGTGGTATACTGATGTACCTGGCCTCTAATCTGTGACATAGGCGAATGGTGAATAATGGGCAGAGAACTCGCCCTGTATCCTGATGGGGATTTCCACATGAATGCCAGTGTGCTAGAGCAGGCATACAACTGACATCACCAACATGG
The DNA here is from genome assembly GCF_964213995.1 of Mustelus asterias. Classification (NCBI taxonomy): domain Eukaryota; kingdom Metazoa; phylum Chordata; class Chondrichthyes; order Carcharhiniformes; family Triakidae; genus Mustelus; species Mustelus asterias. Next base: position 57,822,329 of record NC_135808.1, read on the forward strand.
GTAGTTCCAGTTTCCCTTCTAGATCAGCTACTGTTTCATGTTCTTATTTATCTTCCCTCAATCTCCAGGAAAGAAATGCTAACAAATTGAAAATTTCCTTTTTCCCAAATGTTAATAAGGAACTAGAGCTTCCTCAGCTATGCAAAGTGGGAACTGAAGGGATAAGGTAGAAGGGATAAGATTGACTAAATTTTAATCCTGAGGCCAGATTTGCATTTTCTTAAGGGGTAATCTAATCGAAGTGTTGAAGATGATTGAAGGATTTGGATAGATAAGGAAGTAAAGGAGTTCCTCTGGTGGAGGATTCCACATTAAGGGGCCATGCCTTTAGATTAGAGTTTGGTCTTTCAGCTCCAGAGTCAAGAATCACATAATCACACAAAGCAAAGTGGCAAGGGGCGATTCTCCCAGCCCACTGCGCTGCTTGGAGATCGAGGCGGACCGGCGATCGGGTGGTTGGGGCTGACCCGGACATGTCCGGGTGACCAGTGACTGGGGGGTGGGGAAGTCGCATGGCCAGCGATGTGGGGTTGCGGGACTGGTCAGCGGTTGAGCTGGCCAGCGATCGGGTGGCCGGCAGCGCGGGTCTATTGCGCAAGCGCCGATCTCAGCACTGACAGATCGGCACATGCACAGTGGCTCACTCAGTGCTATGCTGCCGGCCTCTCCAATGGGAATAGATTGATTTTTAGCGAGATTCACACTGAGCATCACAAAGAGCCCTAGATTGTGGGAGATTCATTTTGAAAATCCCGCTGAAAAAACCAACAGGATTTACTCCAGTTTTGGCACTTAGAATTTTTTTTGGAGAATTGCATCCGTAATGTGGAACAAGTAACAATGCTCGATGTCAATGGAAAATTCCAAAACTGAGATTGATAAATTTTTGCCTGGCAGGGGTATTAAGGAGTGTGGAGCAGAGGTGGATTTCAGATACAGATCGATCATAACCCGATTTAATTCTTTTTTCAGTATGTGTACACTTACAGAGTGAGGCAATCGCCTTGTCAGTGGCTAGGTGGAATTCTTTAAGCTGCCATCAAGTATCATTGGTGACACTTCTCGACAATGTGAGTCATTGTTTGGACTGCACAACGGCTGTAGCCTCGATGGTTTTGGTGACCGCACTGATATTGGAGGCTGCACAAAGGCCCAATCAAGCGGCAGAACAGCCTGGAGGGGCTGAATGGCCTACTCATTTTATTAGTTATGAATCCACAGCCATATAGTGTCCAATATTGGTCCTTGAGCCAGCCCTGGTTTAGCTGGTTGCATTCTCATTTCAGAAACACAAGGCTGCAGGTTCAATTTCCATGCCAGGACTTGCAAAACAAAACAAGCTGGCATCCCAGTGCAATACAGTGCTACACTGTTGGTGGTGCTGTCCTTTGGATGAGGTGTAATTAAAAGATCCCATGGTAATACTTTGAAGGAGGGCAGGGGAATTATTTCTGGTATCCTGGTCATTATTTACCCCTCAATCAACATCACAAAAACAGATTATTTGGTCATTATTTTCATTATTCTTTCTACATTACAAAAGTAACTGTACAATCCAAAAGTATTTCATTGGTTGTAAAGCACAATATGAATGTTAAGACTTTCGTTTAGCTTTCCTGTACCTTACGCCATGGCGCACATGTTTTCAGTGCATATATATTGGCCCTTTCTATGTCTCTGGTGACTATATTTAGTTTAAGTTTATTTATTAGTGTCACAAGTAGGCTTACATTAACACTGCAATGAAGTTACTGTGAAAATCCCCGAGTCTCCACACTCCGGCTCCTGTTTGGGTGCAGTAAGGGAGAATTTAGCATGGCCAATGCACCTAACCAGTACATCTTTTGTACTCTGGGAGGAAACTGGAGCACCCGGAGGAAACCCACGCAGACATGGGGAGAACATACAGACTCCGCACAGACAGTGACCCAACAGGAATTGAGTCCGGGTCCCTGGCGCTGTGAGGCAGCAGTGCTAACCACTGTGCCACCGTGCCACCCTTTTAATGTGAGAAATCTCACTCCGTGCAGCAGAAACCAGTGAAATTCGACGTTTGTTCTGTGTGTGACCTGAGAAGCAGCATATATGAGCAGGTTTCCTAATAACACTTGTTGATTTGAAATACAGTGAGTGCTGCCGTTGTGTGAAAGCACAGTCTACCACAAGAGGGCACTGTCGTACAGCAGCATGTATTCAGAAACTTTTAAAATCTTTTCTGTCTGGGTTCATTACCTGTTTAAGGTGATTCTAATGCAGCAACTTATCATCTCCATTTGTTATCTAAGTAGTTAGCCACTGATGTGGACAGCTAACCAGACTGCTCTGAATTCTGCTGAAAAAGAAAGGAAGGATCGTGTCCATATTGCACATTTTCTGACTCTTTGCAAAGACATTGGATACTCATTTTTACTCGCTGTTAGTGTAGTGACTTGTCTTCCTTTTGGGGAATTCACTCAGTTCAGATTAATGAAGTTCAAATCAAACAGATTCAATAGGAGATGGGTGAACTGACGTGGAAAATCTACCCCAATAAGCTGCACTGAAACACAGCAAATGTTAGCAGATGAAGCCACTAGCTCAGGCAGACAGCACACTGCATTTGTATTGGTGTGGATTGTTTCTGGAAGCATTGGGAGAACACCTTCCCTTTAATTAAAATAGAGGCACGCAATTAGAAACGTGCCTTGACCATCACATCGGAGATAGCCTTAACTTCTCAGTTAAAGGTCAGCATTTCTTGACAATACAGCACTCCGGGAATATTACACTAATGGATCTTATCATTGCTTCGTGCTCCAGTGCAGGAATTAAACATGGGCAGTATTCCCAAACTGTTGGACTTTTAAATCAGATTATAAACCAAAATCCTGTATGTAAAAGCGATTAAACATATAGATCCCAGTTATCATGATGGTCACTTGAAGCAACACTGAAACAGATGACTAGAATTGTCCAATGAAGTATACAGAACGGAGATTATGGTGTTAATTGTTGAGGTTTTCCAAAACATTTTTATTTTATTTTGAGCTACATCTAGATTGTTCTCTGAGGATAAGTTGGAGTTTGTGTATGAATGGAAGCCATGGACGTTGCTTGTCTAGACTTCAGCAAGGCTTTTGATAGAAGTATAATAGAGAAAATCAGTTCATCGATGGATCAGCACCCAAGGTAGGTGGGCTCGTAAGGAAGTGTTTTGGCAACAAGGTTTATTAAAGGACACATTGGCAGGATTCCACTTCAGAGAGTGCCAAGGATCTGTGCTGGAACCCTTGTTATTTTCATTGTATACCATGATTTTGTAGTGGGCATAGAGACAAGCTGATGGGACTTGCCAAGGTTGGAGGAAGGAGTTGGCAGACAATCAAAAGCTGGTTGATCAGGTGTCAAACAGGCTGTTAAACACAGTCTACATAATGGGCATCATTTGGCTTCGAGACACTTGCCTAGGGCCAGATTTAGCCAAATTTATTTGGAGACACGAGAGCAGAAATTGCTATGTGCTATGCCTGTATTTTAGACATAAAATGGCACATATATTCCAATTCCTCCACTCGGGGACCTGTACCTAATCTGTGCCAGCTGCATGACCAAGTTAGCCCTTGCTAGTTTTAGACCAGTGTGGGGATCAATTCAAATATGTAAGAAGCATCCCAGCAAATGTTTCATGATGGGTGAAAAATGAACTGGAACATGCTCAGATGCATCAGTTCCTCCATATTGAACACAAATTGGAAGAAACACTAAGAGTAACAAGGACACAGGACATACTCTGGGTGAGGAACTTTACTGTCCATCGCCTAGGGTTACTTGATCATACTACCACTGGCTAAGCTGGGCAAGTATTAAAGGAAGTAGCTGCCAGACTGGACACGCGGCAGGTGCTGTGAGAACCTGCAACACAAAGGCAAAACCTATTTGACCTCACCCTTACTATTCTGGCTTTTGTAGATGCAATTGTCCGTAGCAGAATTGGTACGGATGAACACTGTAAAGGTCTTGTGAAGATGGATTTCCATCTTCACACTGAGGACACACTCCACCATGCTATTTCTCTGACCAAGCTGTTCCAGTACAACTACAACACTGGTATCTACCTGACAATACGGAACATTGCCCAGATATGTCCTGTCCACAAAAAGCAGGACAAGTCGTACCCAGCCAATTACCTCCCCATCTGCCACACTCAATCATCAGTGAATTGATTGGAGATGTGGGTTTCCTCAGGGTGCTCCGGTTTCCTCCCACTGTCCAAAGATGTGCAGGTTAGGTTGATTGGCCATGATAAATTGCCCCTTGGTGTCAGGGGGATTAGGACAGTAAATATGTGGGGTTATGGGGATGAGACCTGGGTGGGATTGCTGTCAGTGCAGACTTGATGGGCCAAGTGGCCTCCTTCTGCACTGTAGATTCTATGATGTTGTCAACAGCACTATCAAGCAGCATTTACTCATTAATAACCACTTCAATGACATTCAGTTTTGGTTCCGTTAGGACCATTCAGCTTCTGACCTCATCACAGCCTTGGTCAAACATGGACAATGGATTTGAATTCCGGAGGTTAGGTAATAGTCAATGTACTTGGCACCCAGAAGAGGTGTATGAGAGGAATCGTGAAGTAAAAAATAAAGATGAAGCAATTAAGAAAAAAGAAAGGGAAAAAAAGTAGAAAAAGAAAGGAAATTAAATGTGAGAAACGTTTAAAATGGATTACACCTAATATGCTGTTTAAAAAGTCATTTTTCAAAGGTGAATTTTGACAAAACTGAATTGAAATGCAAAGTTAAATTTAGATCACCCAGATCTTTATCCTGCACAAAAATGTGTATAAAGTTTCTGTGCGAATGCAAGGAGGCGCCATCCTGTCATACCAATGATCTTTCTATCGTATCATTGTTCTTTGATGTTTGAACTACAGTATTCTTGCTATAATTGGCATCGAGGGAGGGAGTAACTGAGAGAATGAAAGAGACACTTGAAGAAGGTACTGCAAAAAAAAAGGCCAAATGGAGGGAAAGTAAGCTTAGGGGAAGAGCAACAGTCAGATGTGAAGAGTGAAAGAGAAACAGACTTTTATTGACACTACCAAAATAGGCTTGCGGTAGAATCCTATCCAGACTATGGTAAGATTAATGAATAGGAAATTGCCTGTCTCCTCACCTTGTCCCAGTCTGGCGGAGAGGTGCCTCTCAAGCTATTTATAACCGATTATCTCTCTCTAATGGACAGATATATATCTGTGGTCCTTTGTGGACCATAGCTAATTACCTGGAATAGATGGTCGAATATCGAATAGGAGACAAATATTACAGTCCTCTTGGAAACATGGGAATACTGTTGTGAAATTCAACAAGTCAGTTCGACAATACACAGCCATATCCTGCAGGAACTTTGATTGCCTCAGTCCCACAATCTCTTTGTTGATTGTTTGAAGTGAATTTGCACTGTACAGTTCATGCTGTGATTTCCAGAAACGAATAACAAAATAAATCGTTGATATTTTGTGATTTCTACTGATCAGCTCACTGTCACTTTTTCCATTGTTTAGATAAGAGAAGAAAAATCCTGCAGAGAAATCTTCACTGTAGATCATTGCCAGCGAGGTAGCAGTTGACTTGACCTTGCAGTCGCAAATCTACATGTAAATTCCATCATTCAAACAAATACTGAGGGAATGCTGCTCTGTCAGAGGTGCCACCTTTCAGGTGAGATGTTAAATCAAGGTCCTATCTTCCCTCTCAAGCAGATGTTAAAGATCCTTTGCCACAATTTCAAGATGAACAGGGAAGTTCTACCTGGGACCCTGGCCTACATTTATTCCTCAACCAAAATTTCCTCTAAATAGATTATCCTCCTGGAATAGCTGAAAGGAGGGGCAAGGTTAACTTTGTGAGGGGTTCAAGTGGTAGGTGATGAAAAGGGCAGACTACGGTGTGGTGAAAGTAGAGATGGGTGGGGGGCAACAGTTGAGAATAAGGGCCATTCTATTGCAGTCAAAGGGAGGGGGAGGGGGTTGGAACAGACAAGGGGAGGTGGGGGGACTGTCATGAAGAATACTCCAGACTGCTATTGAGGGAATACTCTGGTAGAATAAGAAAAAAGGCACTTCTGAAGTACATGATTCCAGCCAGCTACAATGCAGTTTCAAATGTTCTCCTGACATTTGATGTGAGCACTGACTTTAGTATATTTCAATCTTAAATATATTCCCAATTTGTCTTTCAGCCAGAGATGCTAAATAGAGTGGTGGTGTTGGGGGTTGGGTGTCCATCATAGTCTAGGGGTTTAGGGAGGATGAATGGCATTTGTCTAAATGCATCTTGGGAATGGGAGTGGATGTAGGGCGGGGCAGAGGGTTGCTGGAAGTGAAGGTCTAACAATTTGGGTGCTAACCTGTTTCTCTCTCTTTGGAACGAGTGGAACTACTGTGGGAGTTCTCTTTTTATTTTGGGTCCCAGGTTTCAGCAGTTTGTTATTTTTGAATCCCTCTTTCCTTTGCCAATTTCACCCATTTCTTTGTCCCTTTCATTGGTCGGTCGAATTTGCAACAACCTTTCGCACTTTTGATGCATTTTCATGCTGATGACCTTTACATGACCTTTGTGAAGTGGTTCACTGGCCAACCAAGTCATTAACTTTCTCCATAAATGATGTATCTGTTATTCTCTCTGCTTTATTTTAAACCATTCCTCCTAAAATGCTTACAAAGTTTTAATTTTTAATGAAGTCTACATATCTATAACTCGAACCTGGGTTGTTTTCTTTCCAGTCACCAACTGTATATAGAACGATGCAGCATGGATAAAGGTCATTTGGCCGATCATTCCTCTGCCAGCTCTTTATCAAATTAATCCTACTGTCCTGCTCTTTTCACGCAGTTCTGCAAACCATTTCCCTTCAAATATTTATCCAATTCTCTTTTAAATGTTTCTACTGAATTTATTTCCACCACCCGTTCGGTGCATTTCATGACCTTATTGGCATATCCAGTGCTTTATTGTTTTTATTTCGGATTTCCAGCAGCTTTTTATATATATATCTGCACAGTATCAGCTGCATTTGCTGGGTGCCTGTTGGACATGTTTGCTCTTCAGCGGAGGAGTGGCAGGCCTCTCACATCTAGAGTTGTTTGTTCATTTTAAACATTTGCGTGCCCACACAAGCTGTTTACATCTGTGTATCACAATATTTGAAAGAGAGAGCATGCATTTAAATAGCATCTTTCACATCTTCACGCTGCCCCAAGGCACTTCATAACCAATAAAATAATTTTGTAACGTAAGGGAACATGACAGCCTGTTTGTGCACAGCATGGCAATGGGAGAAATAACTGGAAATAGTGATGTTAGCAGAGGTATAAAGAGTGACCAGGACACTGGGGACAATGGTCCCTGCTATTCAAACAATGTAATGGAATCTCTTACACCTGCCTGTGAACGCAGATAACTTTCTCATCCAAAAATGGCACCTTCAACACTGCAGTATTGAATTATACATTCATGATCTAGAATGGGACTTTCACCCAAAGTCCATTCAATCAGAGGTGACAGTCTTACCACTGAGCCAAGAACATGTTGATCCTCAAGTTTCTTCTCTCCTCATCCTTCTTTAGCCCACGGAAAACGTATTCAGCTCGGCAAGTTCACGTAGAGCTTTATCTCGTCGAATCTTCTCTTGCCCCAACATATTAGTTGGTTTTATTCAAAGGAGTGGGATAAATTCCCCATTCCCATTCCATGGCGTGTGAGCATATCTTCATGTAATGCTATGTCTTATGTTCTTTAGTGATAGAATACTGGACTGATATTGATTGTATAGCATTATGACTGGCTGTAATGTTTTTATGGCCAGTTTTTCTTTGTCAGAGAACACAGTAACACCTCCTTCTTCACGACAAAACTTCCTCACTGATCCCGAAGAGATTTTCAACTTCTACAGAACTATTCTTTGTGTATTGTTTCCTTGTTCCAGTAGAAACATTCCCCATTTATTCATTGCGTGGTGCTAGATAGAGTAATTTTCCACGATCAGGAGGCCCGAGAGTGATGAAGCTGCACTATGCAATGCTGGTAACAAAGATGTTAATGTATTGGTATAAAATTCCATTGCCTGCTACATTAAGTGAGGTGCAATTTCAACTCACTCATGTTTACTTGGTGGGACATGATAGTGACTCACTCTGTGTTACAGAACAACTGTAGAATGAAAAGGCTGGAAAATACTGTTGGGAGAAAGAGTGGGTGAACACTTGACATACTTGTCTCATATCCCTCTGCCCATTATTTAAATAAAGGCATTAACCCACGCCTCCCTTCTTCTAAAGGAGAGGAGAATGTCATACGAAGGCATTTTGAGTGTTCATCTCCTATTATCGCTATTGAAAATTTCCAGGAACTAATAAAGCTTTTTTAAAAAACCCATAATTTTTGGTATACAGTGAATTGCACTTTATGAAACAGGATCCTGCTGAGGTCATTTATTATATAAGGTTATTTTAATTCACTTTTCCACAAATATGAACAAAGGTGGTAAGTTAAAAGTGTCCAACACAAATCCATCACACCAGTGACAATATATTTACCTGAGTGTTTCGGAATGATACATGGTCGCACAATCTCCTCAACATCCCATCAAATTGTGGCTCACATTGCAGAACGCAGGAAAGCGAGTGAAGAAATGTGAGTTGGTTTGTCATAAATTAGCTGGAACACAAAGTTCAATAAGTCTGCATAACTTTGCAGACAGTAATTGATAACATGTCCAGTGACAGAATGAAACCCTCGAACTGATGGCATAGCACTAATTCTTCAATGAGCCGGTTTTGTAAAGGGCTTTTTATTTGCTATTTAATTTGGGTTTGGGTTCTTCTGCAATTAAAGATGCATGATTTCCTATTTGCCAACCCCTCCCATATCTTTATTCAGATATAGTGTCTTGGTCCACGTGCTTTGCTGTTGAACAGCCCAGCTGATATTGCCCATGGTATTCCAAAGGCTTGTTAGATCCCGCCCGAGGCCAATGGAGAATGTCGTTCTGCGAACCTCGCCCACCCCGAAATCGGGGCAGGCGTGCAGGTAAAATTCTGGCAATAATCTGGTTTCCGCTTCACCCTATGGATTACGCTATTGATCTCCAAACAGCAAGCAACTGTGCAATGTGAGTGTTAGATACTAGAGTCGTGACCCAGGCACAATGCCCCCTTCACAACATATATTCAGGACTCATCCTGATCAATGGGGGACATCTCAATATTGGAAGAATGAGCTATTCCTCCTACCTTTTCTCATACAGTATGTTCCAAGTCTGTTAGAACACAGTTCAATGAAACGTAAAAGTTCTTCTATTCTAAGTTAATAAAAGTACCTCATTTATTAGGCCAAGGAAATGGCACCTACAGCAACAGTGTGACATTGGTATTTCTCGCTACCCCTCTGTCTGAGCGAGACAATAACAAAGTGTCAACGTGTGCTAAAATGTGGGCAATGTTACAGCGCTGACTCACTCCGACTAAAATGCGTTTGGCACTGCCCAAAGAGATTTTGTGTAGAATTAGCAGAGTGGAGACTTTGTACCAATAGTTTGTGTCGTATTCAAAACCAGATCCACCAGGTCAAAGTACAGTGTGCCAACCCATTATGCCATCCAATCATATCACAGTTGACCATCACCACTACATATGGATGTTGACCCATATCAATGTAAATTAAGTTGATTTGATTCTTTACATTGCTTGTTTCAGTGAAATTCTGTTTCCTCCCATGATACAATAATGCTTGAAGGAATGTCTGAAGGTGAGCCAGGACAGTGACACACTCCACAGGGAAGAGCTTGATAGTGTGAGCAGATACAGATCCAGGAATGCTAACTCACGCTACTTGCACTGATGATAACAAGGGATTGAATGACTACTGAACCAGTTCTAATGCCAAATTATCCACTTATGTACAGTAGGATGGACAAATTGAAACTGGAGTGGCTCCAGAGTCAAGTCTCCTGGTGCGTCAGTAAGTCTTCATATGGTGACTTGGCAGTACCACAGCTCCACTAGGTTTTGGAAGCGTTCGTACGAGAGTCCTGTGGGACAGCTTGCTTCAGACAGTTTGTGTACAGTACCTTGGCTGAATCTAGAGTGGAAGTCAGATTTATTCCGCAGACGGGCATGCCGGAGGAATAATGAGCTTTCCTTTGCCTATTAACCTGCTTCATTCAAGGCAAGCAGTTCACTTAGGCCTCGGTTTGGGCAGAATCTGGGTGAAAGGGAGCTGATTCAGCAGGAAGTACGAACATCACCGAACAACAATCCGATCTCTTTGTATATTAAGCTTTTGTATAAGAAATCACATTATTCTTTGCTGTTTTAACCAACAGAATTTGGAGCTAACCCTTAAAGCACCTCTGTTGTCATCACTGAGTGAACAGTATTCCTGTGCCATGGAATAATCTTATAATAGTGAGTGGCTGAAGGTGTCGATGAGATAAATAAACTACCTGTTGTGAAAAGGAGCAAAACACTTTGAGGTAGCTTCCAGATTTGATTCCATGCTGAACTGAGCCCAGTGATGATGCAGCTGGGCCCTTTCCTTCAATAACCATTTAACCTAATTCTCAGATGTTAACACAGTCTCTGCTTCAATCACTGACGCTGGCAGTGTATTGCACAGCCTCACAGTCCTCTGTGTGAGAAAAGTCTCTCCCATGGATTCACGCCATGTGATAGCAGGAAAACGGCTGAAGGCACTGGATACTGCAAAGACTTTGGGCCCTGACAACATTCTGGCAATAGTACTGAAGACTTGTGTTCCAGAACTTGCTGCGTCCCTAGCCAAGCTGTTCCAGTACAGCTACAACACTGGCATCTACCCAGCAATGTGAAAAATTGTGGAAAATTGCCCGCTTGTGTCCTGTCCACAAAAAGCAGGAGAAATCCAACCGGTCAATTACCGCCCCATCAGTCTATTCTCGATCATCAGCAAAATGATGGAAGGGGTCATCAACAGTGCTATCAAGCGGCACTTGTTTAGCAAGGACCTGTTCACTGACTTTCAGCATGGGTTCGACCAGTGTCGCTCAGTTCCTGACCTCATTGAACCAAGGCTGTAAACATGGACAAAAGAGCTGAACTCCAAAGAAGAGGTGAGAATGACTGCTCTTGACATTAAGGCAGCATTTGAGCGAGTATGGCATCAGGGAGCTGTTGCAAAAATTGAGTCATGGGAATCAGGAGTTGGGGTGGGGTGGGTGGGTGGGGGGGGGGGGGGGGGGTGGGTGCGGTGTACTCTGCACTCTGCACTGGTTGAGTTGCTCAAGCTATTGACATCAACCCAAACATTTTTAGCTGCTTCATCAATGACATCCTTCCATCATAAAGATCAGAAGTGGGGATGTTTGCCAATGACCGCACAATGTTCAGCACCATTTGCGACTTCTGTTTTATTTCGGATTTCCAACATCTGCAGTATTTTGCTTTTAAATCTCTCATATTTAATCTTATATCAATGTTCCTCACCCCTAATCCCTCCCCAATAACTGGAACGGTCAAATTTCCACCCACTCTGACCAATGCGTTACTGAATTTAAACATCTCCTATTCAATTGTTCCCTTTCATCTAATGAAATCTACATGGGTAGCAACATGCTGTGATGGCACAGATAATCTTGAGATACATTACTATAGTTGTTTAGAACTGGCATCACGCACTCCAGATATTCTCTCTTCCACCTTTTTCCTTCAGGAAAAAGATACAAAAGTCTGAGGTCACGTATCAACCGACTCAAGGACAGCTTCTTCCCTGCTGCTGTCAGACTTTTGAATGGACTTATCTTGCATTAAGTTGATCTTTCTCTACACCCTAGGTATGACTGTACCACTACGTTTTGCACTCTCTCCTTTATGAACAGTATGTTTTGTCTGTATAGTGCGCAAGAAACAATACTTTTCACTGTAAATACATGAGACAGTAATAAATCAAATCAAAAAAATAACAAATCAAATCACTGAGTTGAAAATAGTACCTGATAGTACCTGACTCCTTCCTCCAAATTAAGGGGTTGGCAGAGACTGGGAGAAAGGTTTGCCAAACAATACTTTGGCACAGTCCTGCCCCTCACTTGCCACACTGGCTAAGGTGGGTTGCACATCTGACGGTGACAAATGCTGTTGGATTGGGGGAGGGGGGAGGGAATGTTGTAGAAATTCCAGTCACACGTGTGATATCCCCCCCTTCAGAGTGCAGACTGTCATGTTAAATGTGCTCTTATTTATGTATGTATTTATTTATTAGTCACAAGTAGGCTTACATTAACACTGCAATGAAGTTACTGTGAAATTCCCCTAGTCACCACACTCTGGCCCTTGTTCAGGTCAATGTATCTAACCAGCGTGTCTTGCGACTGTGGGAGGAAACTGGAGCACCCGGAGGAAACCCACGCAGACACGGGGATAATGTGCAGACTCCGCACTGACAGCGACCCAAGCCAGGAATAGAACCTGGGTCCCTGGCACTGTGAAGCAGCAGTGCTAACCCCTGTGCCACCGTGCCATGCAACTAACTTAACTAACATATAAAATGACTGCTGAGTGTGAAATCCACTCATCCCAGTAGCACACACTTCCAGCAAATTCCATTAAAGGGTAAATTCGAATCCCCCTCAGTTCCCCATCTCAAGAAGCTGTTAGCCTTCGAGACCTCCAGACTTTAACTGCTCCCGTGGCATCATTCTAAAAGTGCTGTGAACCTGAACTCCATAAATCAGAAAATCCTCAACATCATTGCTGTGTTTTTGTTTTAAAAAGGTATGGAGGCGATGTTTAATCTGGCCGCCGTTTTATTTATTTTCTTAAAGTTCAGTTCGGAGGGCAGATACATTAAGTGAAAAGATTGAAGGGCACGCTGTGTGTCCGTGACACTGTAGACCCATGTTTGTAAATGCTTAAGTTCCCACACTGTAACTCCACAACCTCCAAAGGAAGGCCAGTGTCCAAGTTCAATCCGGGCCGCGTTACTGCCTCCCACTGCGGGCAGCTCGTACCCAGAAGGGGCCCCCAGCCCAGGGACTGACTGCCAGTCCATTGTGCTGTGATCGGGAGAGATGTACTGCTGTTTCCCCGATTGCAAAGCGGTGTTGTGTGCTCGGAGCGCTAAATTGCGCTCCTTTGTCTCGGTTTGAGCCCGTGTACCAACAGAACCCAGCCCTGTCCTCATGAATAATGCAGAGGCTGGCTGGCTGAACAACGCCGAGTGAGCAAGGTGCTGGGACAGGCTCACTGAGCCTCAGATCTGTGGCGCTTGATGCTGCTGGCCAAAAACACACCTTATTGCACGGAGCGGGCAGATGTGGGGACTGCAGCTCATTGACAGTACCCGATTGCTTTCATTCACCAGCTGAACACTGTGCAAGAGTTTGAACACATTCATGTCTCTGATATCCGTGTGTGTAGATCTATCTAAATTGTGTGTGTCGATAGCAATGTGTATATTTATCTGTGTGTGTGTGCACATCTATATATGTGTGTCCCTATATTATGGGCTTGTATCTGTGTCTATGTCAATGTATGCATTTTTATATGTTTGCTATTTCTATATAGACGCGTGTATTTATATCAATGTTAGTACAGTAGCTCTATCTCTATATTTGTGTTTGTGTATATTGCTATGAGGGTGTAAGTGTGTTCATGGTCCCCCTTGTGTCCGTGTGGGTCAGGGGGATAGAGTCAAAGTTAGAGCAGTGAGTGTGCAACTCCTCAGGGATCGGTGCAGAAGGCTAGAGAGTCGGTCTAGCACCCCACCACCACACACATAAGCTGCCCCCGTTCAGCCACCAGCGACCCCCCCCCCTCCACCACCACCACCACACTCACACAAAACAAGTGAGCCCCCTCTCTCTCCCTGCTCAAGGGGGGCTGCCACATTAATGGGGCTGATCTGACACAAGGACCACCACAGCCTGTGCCCACCCCCCGCCTCCCTCTCCCTGCCAGCTTTATCTGTGGAGGGGGGGGGGGGAGAGGAGAGAGAGAGAGACCCTTCAGGATGGAGTGCTGTCAAAGCAGCTCTGGCAGCCGGGGGAGGGGGTCGTTTGATATCGCCCCTTCTTGTCCTACAGAATCAGGTTGAGTCTCAGTGAGTTGCTGTTTACAATTTGACGGCATTTCTCTCTCTCTTTCTCTCCCTCCCTAGCCCACCCCCCTTTTTTTCCCTAGCGGATCACATGATGTTGTATCTTAGAGAGAGAGAGAGAGGGACAGACCCACACACACAAACCCACCCACCCAGCCAGCCAAACAATGAAGAATAGATGCAGATATGCCAAAAAGATAAAATAAAAAAGAGGGGGGATACCCGCGTAAGGGGGCAGAATGTGTGTTGTGTTGTGTAAGAGAGAAAAAGGCGATCCAGAGAGAGAGGACAGGACAGTATAAAATGCTCAACCTGCGCTGGGGAAAGGCAATAATTTGAGTGTGAGTGCAGACACCAAGGGGCTGCTCGAACTTGGATTGCAAATCTTAAATTCACCTTGGCAGGATTGAGAAGTCTCAGAGTTCTTTTATTATATATAGAGGCGTTGAGAGTTTTAAATCCAGCTGATTAAAATAGAAATCATTCTTTTTATAAAGGATTTTTTTTGAAATAGGGGAAGTTTTTTTTGAGAAAGTTTTAATTTGGAGATAACCGTACCTGGGGTTTAAAAGGGTTTTTTTTGGGGTCTCTTCGGCTCAGAGGTGTTCCACTATGCTGGTTCCCAGAGTCTTGTTTGTCCTCAGCACCTTTCTGGACCTCTTGACACTCAGTGTGGTCCGAGCTAACCCTCACTGGCGCTACAAGCGAGCCCTCATCTCCCGGGCGGAGAATAGCTGGGGTGGCCCCGGAGAGGAGCACTGCCGGACGGCGGAGCGAAGAGGCAGGAGCCGGCGCTGGGCACCGAGAGCCCGGCTCGCCCTGTACCCGGGGCGGCAGGGGGAGCAGGGGGCTCCCTGGGCGCTGGAGGTCGGCCAGCCGGCCGGCGGCAGCGGCAGGAGGAGCGGCAGCGGCGGCAGGAGCCCGTCCCCCGAGGGCGGAGAGAGCGGCGGAGGCAGAGACGGCAGCAGCGGCGCATCCCCCGGAGGATGGAGGGGAGGCAGCTCCTTGCCCCGCTCCCAGGGCTGGGGCCCCGGGCCGGGGGGAAGGCAGCCCCCGACCGGCACCGTCCTCTACCTCTCCGGGGGCAGGGAGCGCCTGAAGCCCCGGCGGGAGGTGAAGATGCCGCGGGGACCTTTCACCGCCGAAATGTGGCTCAAAGCGGAGGGAGGGCAGAACAACCCAGCGGTGCTGGCAGGTAAGGATGCTGCGTGGGTGCTGGGTAAACTTCCACAAAACACCTGTAAGATAAACTGGAGACATAAACACTTGCAGCAAAGATTCAACACCACCAGTAACAACATGTACAAAAATCACTTTAAATATACAACAATATCACCTGTAAGTAAATATACAACATCACCCGTAACCAAATATACACAAACATCACCCATAAATAAATATACACAAGCAGCACCTGTAACTAAATTTACACCAACACCACCTGCGATAAAATATATACCAACATCACCTGCAACCAAATATACGCCAACATCACTTGTAAGCAAATTGACACCAACATAAACTGTAACCAAATATACACCAACATCACCTGTAACTAAATTTACACCAACATCACCTGCAACAAAATATACACCAACATCACCTGCAATAAAATATGTACCAACATCACCTGCAATATAATATGTACCAACATCACCTGTAACCAAATATACACCAACATCATCTGTAATCAAATATGCACAAACATCACCTGTAACTAAATATGCACCAATGTCACCTGTAACAAAATATACAGCAAATATACACCAGCATCACCTGTAACAAAATATACACAAGCATCACCTGTAACTAAATTACACCACCATCACCTGTAACCAAATGTACACCAAAATTGCCTGTAACTAGATATACACCAGCATCACATGTAACCAAATATACACCAGCATCACCTGTAACAAAATATACACAAGCATCACCTGTAACTAAATTACACCACCATCACCTGTAACCAAATGTACACCAAAATTGCCTGTAACTAGATATACACCAGCATCACATGTAACCAAATATACACCAACATCACCTGTAACCAAGTATACACCCAACATCACCTGTAATCAAATATAACCAACATCACCAGTAATCAAATATACACCAAAATCACCTATAACAAAATATACACTAACATCACCTGTAGCCAAATATACACTAACATCACCTGTCACCAAATAGACACCAACATCACTGGTAACCAAATATACACCAACACCACCTGTGACTAAATTTCACCATCACCATCACCTGTAACAAAATATACACCAAGATCACCTGTAATCAAATCTAGATCAACATCACCTGTAACAAAATATCCACTAACATCATCTGTAGCCAAATATACACCAACATCACCTGTCACCAAATAGACACCAACATCACTGGTAACCAAATATACACCAAAACCACCTGTGACTAAATATACACCAACATCAACTGTAATCAAATAAACAGCAACATCACCTGTAACCAAATATACACAAACATCACCTGTAACCAAATATACACCAACGTGAAGTGGTGGAGGCTACCTCGTTGAATATGTTTAAATCACGGATAGATGGATTCCTGATCGGTAAGGGAATTAGGGGTTATAGGGATCAGGTGGGTAAGTGGAACTGATCCACTTCAGATCCACTTCAGCCATGATCTTATTGAATGGCGGGGCAGGCTCGAGGGGCTAGATGGCCTACTCCTGCTCCTATTTCTTATGTTCTTAACATTAACCATAAACAAATATACACCAACACCACCTGTAACCAGGTATACACCAACATCACCTGTAACCAGATATACACCAACATCACCTGTAACCAGACATACACCAGCATCACCTGTAACTAAATATACACCAACATGACCTGTAACCAAATTTACACCAACATAAGTACCAATATGACCTGTAACCAAATATACACCGACATCACCTGTAACTAAATGTACACAAGCATCACCTGTAACTAAATTACACCATCACCTGTAACTAAATATACACCAAGACCACATTGTAATCAAATATAACCAACATCACCTGTAATCAAATATACACCAAAATCGCCTATAACAAAATATACACTAACATCACCTGTCACCAAATATACACCAACAGGTGATGTAACTAAATGTACACAAGCATCACCTGTAACTAAATTACACCATCACCTGTAACAAAATATACACCAAGATCACATGTAATCAAATATAACCAACATCACCTGTAATCAAATATACACCAAAATCGCCTATAACAAAATATACACTAACATCACCTGTTACCAAATATACACCAACATCACCTGTAACTAAATAAACACAAGCATCACCTGTAACTAAATTACACGATCGCCTATGACTAAATTACACCATCAGCTGTAACAAAATATACACCAAGATCACCTGTAATCAAATCTAGACCAACATCACCTGTAACAAAATATACACTAACATCATCTGTAGTCAGATATACACCAACATCACCTGTCACCAAATAGACACCAACATCACTGGTAACCAAATATACACCAACACCACCTGTGACTAAATATACACCAACATCAACTGTAATCAAATAAACAGCAACATCACCTGTAACCAAATATACACAAACATCACCTGTAACTTAATATACACAAACACCACTTGTAATCAAATAAACAGCAACATCACCTGTAGCCAAATATACACAAACATCACTTGTAATCAAATAAACAGCAACATCACCTGTAACCAGATATACACCAACATCATCTGTAACTAAATATACACCAGCATCACCTATAACCAAATGTACAACAACATCACCTGTAACTAAATATACACCAACATCACCTATAACCAAATGTACAACAACATCGCCTGTACCCAAATATACACCAACATCATCTGTAACCAAATATGCACCAACATCACCTGTAACCAAATATACACAAACATCATCTATAACTAAATATACACCATTCGCACCTGTCACCAAATATACACCAAAATCACCTGTAATCAAATATACACCAACATCACCCGTAACTAAATATACATAACATCACCTTTAACCAAATATACACCAGCATTGCCTGTGACCAAATATACACCAACATCATCTGTAACTAAATTTACATCATCACCTGTAATCAAATATACAGCAACATCACCTGTAACCAAACGTACACCAACATCATCTGTAACGAAATATACAACAACATCACCTGTAACCAAATATACACGAACATCACCTGTAACTAAATATGCATCAACATCACGTGTAGCCAAATATACACCAACATCACCTGTCACCAAATATACACCAAAATCACTTGTAGCTAAATATACACCAACATTACCTGCAACTAAATATACACCAACATTACCTGCAACTAAATATACACCAACATCAACCATAACCAAATTTACACCAACATAACCTGTAACCAAATTTACACCAACACCCCCTGTAATGAAATATACATCAATGTCATCTGTAACTAAATGTAAACAAACACCACCTTTAACCCAAGTGACACCAACGTCACCTGAAACTAAATATACACCACCATCACCTGTAATCAAATAAACAGCAACATCACCTGTCACTAAATATACACCAGCATTACCTGCAACCAAATATACACCAACATCACCTGTAACCAAATATACACCAACGCCCCCTGTAATGAAATAAAGACCAACATCACCTGTAACCAAATATGCACTATCATCACCTGTAACCAAATATACAGCAACATCATCTGTAACCAAGCATACACCAACATCACTTGTAACCAAATATGCACCAACATCGGCTGTAGCCAAATATACAGCGATATCACCTGTAAGCAAATATATACGATCTTCACCTATAACTAAATATACACCGACATCACCGTTAACCAAATATACACCAACATCATCTATAACTAAATATACACCAACATCATCTGTAACTTAATAGACATCAACATCACCTGTAATTAAATATTCACCAACACCTGGAACATCCTCTTTAACTTAACATACAACAACACCAATATAACCTCTAACTAAATAGACACTAACGTCGGTAAAATTACCTGGAGTGTAATATACACCAACATCAGGAATGTCACCTATAACAAAATATACACTAGGAGCATCACCTATATACACCAGATTACCTGTAACCAAACATATGCCAATATCATGCCACTCTACATCACCTGTATTGAAAATATACCCACTTCTGTGCCAGCTCTGTCACCTTTACCAAATACACACCCACACCTGTACCATCTCTGTCATTGGTATAAAATAAACCCCACACTATACCATGGGTGGCACGGTGGTTAGCACTGCTGCCTCATAGCGCCAGAGACTTGGGTTCAACTCCCGGCTTGGGTCACTGTCTGTGCGAAGTCTGCATGTTCTCCCCGTGTAATCATAGAAATCATAGAAACCCTACAGTGCAGAAGGAGGCCATTCGGCCCATCGAGTCTGCACCGACCACAATCCCACCCAGGCCCTACCCCCACATATTTACCCGCTAACCTACGCATCACAGGACTCTAAGGGGCAATTTTTAACCTGGCCAATCAAACTAACCCGCACATCTTTGGACTGTGGGAGGAAACCGGAGCACCCGGAGGAAACCCACGCAGACACGAGGAGAATGTGCAAACTCCACACAGACAGTGACCCGAGCCGGGAATCGAACCCGGGACCCTGGAGCTGTGAAACAGCAGTGCTAACCACTGTGCTACCGTGCCGCCTGTATTCGTGGGTTTCCTCCGGGTGCTCCGGTTTCCTCCCACAGTCCGAAAGACATGCTGGTTCGGTGCATTGGCCATGCTAAATTCTCCCTCAGTGTACCCAAACCAAGCGCCGGAGTGTGGTGACTAGGGGATTTTCACAGTAACTTCATTGCAGTGTTAATGTAAACCTACTTGTGATACTAATAAATAAACTGAAACTTTAAAATAAAAAAAAACACCTGTATCATCTCTATCACCTGTACCAAATTCACACCCACACCGTTACCATTTACATCACTGGTACCAGATGTACACCCACACCTCTAACATCTCAATGTCTTGCACCAAATTTATAATGGCACTTGTATGACCATATCCACTCTCATATACGCCCATTTGTAACATCTCCATGACTCTGCTAAATATGCATCCATAGCTTAACCATTACCATCACTTGTGCTAAGCATAAACCCACTCTTGTACCATTTCCAACTCTTTTACCATGTATTGCCAAATTTAATTGAACCAATCGAATGCTTGTGAGTGCAACTGTTTTGAAGAGTTCGTTATCTTGCCTTGAGCATATTGCTGAGCTGACAATCTAGCTCAGCATTAAAAAAGGGGAACTGCAACATAGATATCTGGGTATCTCCATCTGCTTTAGAAAGCTCCTAGCTCACAAACATTTCCTGTGCTGCAGCCAGTCTTGTATATGGTTAATCTTCAATGTAACTGTTCATAGAAATCATAGAAACCCTACAGTGCAGAAGGAGGCCATTTGGCCCATCGTGTCTGCACTGACCACAATCCCACCCAGGCCCTACCCCCACATATTGTACCCGCTAATCCCTCTAACCTGCACATCTCAGGACTCTAAGGGGCAATTCTTCACAAATATTTTTAACACCCTTGTTTTGTTCCTGCCACCCCTTCTAACTTTATTGGAACAAGTTCCTCTCCTTTTAGCAATGTATGGGTGTATACACCTATGAACATATGTATATTTTCCACAAGGAAATAGATATGGAAGTGAATTCTAAAACTGCATACCTAGTTTTCTCAGATTACGTACTTGGGTCACAGCTGCTAATTTACAGATGTTGGCTGGAGCTCTCTGGTCTCACTTGCACCACTACCACTGCCATCCAGTTCTCCATTCACAGCGGTGAGAATCCCAGCCGCCGGTGAGTTTGGAGATTTCCAGCCAATGAGTTTTTTCCTAACTTCTGCATCAGTTTCATACATGAATGCTCGGTGTACTTTGGTAGTTTTGTCTCTTCATTTGGAGGGTCTAGTCTTAGTATTCATCAGTCTGTGCATTCATTTTGCTAATGCTAGTCATCAAATATCACATTTTGCCTCAGTATCAGCAGTTTGGAAAAGGAAAACTATCCACGACTTCACTTCTGCTAACATGGAGTGATGTATAAAATCACTACAGTGCAGAAGGAGGCCATTCAGCCCATTGTGTCTGCACCGACTCTGACAGAGTGTCTTACCCAAGTCCTATCCCTGTAACCCCACACATTCACCATGACTAATTTACACATCTTGGCATACTAAGGGGCAATTTAACATGGCCAATGCACCTAACCTGCACATCTTTGGACTGTGAGAGGAACTCGGAGAAAACCGCTGCAGACATGGGAAGAATGTGCAAACTCCACACAGACAGTCACCCAAGGCTAGAATTGAACTGGGTCACTGGCACTGTGAGGCAGCAGTGTCAACCGTTGTGCAACCGTGATAAATTTACTGACACTTGCTGGGTGCTTGAATTCTCAAATGTATGTTGACCACTTGACCTTAGATCCTGGATGTCTCCTGGCACCTGTGGGAATGTATTCCAGTCAGAATCAGCAGGAGAAGATGGGGGAGTATTGTGAAGAAAAAAATGGGTGAATTGAGGCCAATTTGTGAATCTGTAAAACGCAACCTTTCGTTCAGTCTTTTGAACTTGAATATGAGCAGACAATTCCTGAACAAGGGTGTAAATCACTTCAGTGATGTTATGATTTGAAATTTGGCCCCAGGTTGACTCCAGTGTGCAATGTCTGACTGACTGGAAAACGTTTTCTGCATAGAATCTTAGAATCATAGAAACTACAGTTGCAGAAGGGGACCATTTGGCCCATTGAGCCTGTACCGACAATCCCACCCAGGTCCCATCCCCATAACCCCACATATTTACCCTCAATCCCCTGACACTAAGGGGCAATTTATCATGGCCAATCTACCTAACCCGCACATCTTTAGACTGCATGAGGCAGGATTTTTAATAATTGGAACAAGCAAGTTTATGTACATACCACCCATCTATCTGACGAGAAATATATTTACATGGCTGTGAGTCTCCTCTCTCTCTCTCTCTCTATTTTGATTTGATTTATTATTGTCACATGTGTGATATTAGTGTAACTTTAAGAGTTTCTTAAAATTCATGCTCACAGCCTTAGGTGATGTAATTGGGAGGAGAAACAAAACGTGGACAGGTCAGGTGACAGGGATTCATTTTTAGTTTCAGTTTGGGGCTGCAAGTTTGAGTTTTAGCTTTAGAAGGGACAGCAAGCTAAAAAGAAGTGTTTTCCCTCCCTCCCTGTTGTTTTGAAAGTTCTGTTGGTTAGCTGAAAACAAGACCTTGTTTTCCTGAAGGGTGAAAACCTGCTGTTGTTGGGGGCTGGACCAGAGTGTCTCTGGTGTTTTTGGGAAGCTGTCTTGTCTTCAAACTGTTCAGAGTCTCAAGAGCATTTGGCTGCAGAATTCAACTAATGGCCTCAATCCCAGTGTTATATGAGCCATTGTCTATGCTGTGTTGAACATGTGTAATGGGTTGATTATGGAGGTTAGTTTGATTGGGACAGTTTATATATATTCATTAAGGGTTATACATTATTGTGGTTGTTTTGATTTTGTTTGCAATTGTTAGACGTTCTTGCTAATTTTCTTTCCATACATGTTAACTATATTCTAAAATAAACTTTGTTTGATAAAAGCTCCCCAGTGAGTCTTTTGAATCACACCTGAAGTGGAACGTATCATGCTTATCTTAGCCAAATTCAAGATGCAAAAGTTATGATTCAGGCAGGCTTCATAAAACACTTTGGAGTTTCTAACCTGAACCATAACACATGTCTTAGTATACAGTGAAAAGTATTGTTTCTTGTGCACTATACAGACAAAGCATACTGTGCATAGAGAAGGAAAGGAGAGGGTGCAAAATGTAGTGTTACAGTCATAGCTAGGGTGTAGAGAAAGATCAAATTAATGTGAGGTAGGTCCATTCAAAAGTCTGATGACAGCAACGAAGAAGCTGTTCTTGAGTCGGTTGGTACGTAATCTCAGATTTTTGTATCTTTTTCTTGATGGAAGAAGATGAAAGAGAGTATGTTTGGGGTGCATGGGATCCTTGATTATGCTGACTACTTTTCCGAGGCAGCACGAAGTGTATATAGAGTCAATGGATGGGAGGTTGGTTTGTGTGGTGGACAGGGTTTCGTTCATGAACCTTTATAGTTTCTTGTGGTCTTTGACAGAACAGGTGCCATACCAAGCTGTGATTCTACCAGAAAGAATGCTTTCGACAGCGCATCTGTAAAGGTTGGTGAGAGTCGTAGTGGACATGCTAAATTTCCTTAGCCTTGTAGAAAGTAGAGGCATTGATGAGTTTTCTTAAAGATATCATCGCCTAGAAACTTGAGGCTCTCGACAATTTCCACTTCATCCCCATTGAAGTAGAAAGGGTCGAGAACTTCACGTTTTTAGGTGTCCAGATCACCAACAACCTGTCCTGGTCCCCCCATGCCAACACTATAGTTAAAAAAGCCCATCAACGCCTCTACTTTCTCAGAAGACTAAGGAAATTTGGCACGTCAGCTACGACTCTCACCAACTTTTACAGATGCACCATAGAAAGCATTCTTTCTGGTTGTATCACAGCTTGGTATGGCTCCCGCTCTGCCCAAGACCACAAGGAACTACAAAAGATTGTGAATGTAGCCCAATCCATCACACAAACCAGTCTCCCATCCATTGACTCTGTCTACACTTCCTGCTGGCTCGGCAAAGCAGCCAGCATAATTAAAGACCCCATGCACCCCGGACATTCTCTCTTCCACCTTCTTTCATTGGGAAAAAGATACAAAAGACTGAGGTCACGTACCAACCGACTCAAGAACAGCTTCTTCCCTGCTGCTGTCAGACTTTTGAATGGACTTACCTTGCATCAAGTTGATCTTTCTCTACCCCCCCAGCTATGATTGTAACATTACATTCTGCACTCTCTCATTTCCTTCTCTATGAACGGTATGCTTTGTCTGTATACTGTGCAAAAAACAATACTTTTCACTGTATGTTAATACATGTGACAATAATAAATCAAATCAAATCAAAAGTCAATGATGTAGACAAGGGCATGTTCTCCACTACGCTTCCTGAAGTCAATGACTATCTCCTTCATTTTGCTGACATTGAGGGAGAGATTATTGTCATCGCACCAAATTCTCGAATTCTTTCCTGTACTCCGTCTCATCATTGTTTGAGAGCCGAACCACTACGGTGGTGTCATCAGCAAATTTGAAAATTGAGTTGGAGGAGAATTTGGCCACACAGTCATAGGTGTATTAGGAGTATAGTAGAGGGCTGAGGTCACAGCCTTGTGTCGCACCTGTGTTGAGGATGATCGTGGAGGAGGTATTGTTGCCTATCCTTACTGATTGTGGTCTGTGGGTTAGGAAGGCTAGGATCCAGTCACAGAGGGTTGTTAGGGAAAGAATCGGACCTCTCAGGGACAAAGGAGGGGAATTATGCTCAGAACCAAGGGAAGTAGGTGAGATTCTAAACAAATACTTTGCATCAGTATTCACAAAGGAGAGGGACATGTTGACTAGTATTGTCTCAGAGAGATGTGTTGACCCGTTAGAAAAGATCTCAATTACAAGGGAGGAAGTGTTAGGTTTTTTAGGAAACATTAAGACAGACAAATCCCCAGGGCCGGATGGCATCTATCCTAGACTCCTCAGGGAGGCGAGAGATGCAATTGCTGGGCCTCTGACAGAAATCTTTGTCTCTTCACTGGACACAGGTGAGGTCCCAGAGGATTGGAGGATAGCAAATGTGGTCCTGTTATTTAAGAAGGGTAGCAAGGATAACCCGGGTAATTATAGGCCGGTCAGCTTGACGTCCGTGGTAGGGAAGTTGTTGGAGAAGATTCTTAGAGATAGGATATATGCACATTTAGAACTGAATAATCTCATTAGCGATAGACAGCATGGTTTTGTATGAGGGAGGTCATGCCTCACAAATTTGGTTGAGTTTTTTGAGGAGGTGACAAAAATGATTGACGAGGGAAGGGCCGTGGATGTTGTCTATATGGATTTTAGTAAAGCATTTGACAAGGTCCGTCATGGCAGGCTGGTGCAAAAGGTTAAATCTCACAGGATAAAAGGTGAGCTAGCTAGATGGGTGGAGAACTGGCTTAGCCATAGAAGACAGAGGGTAGCAGTGGAGGGGTCTTTTTCCGGTTGGAGGTCTGTGACTAGTGGTGTTCTGCAGGTGGTGTACTGGGACCTCTGCTGTTTGTGATATATATAAATGATTTGGAGGAAGATGTCGCTGGTGTGATCAGTAAGTTTGCGGATGACACGAAGATTGCTGGAGTTGCAGATAGTGATGAACATTGCCAGAGAATACAGCAGGATATAGATAGGCTGGAACATTGGGCGGAGAAATGGCAGATGGAATAAATGCGGAGTGATGCATTTCGGTAGATCTAATGTAACGGGGAGCTATACAATAAATGGCAGAACCATCAGGAGTATAGACACACAGAGGGACCTGGATGTACAAGTCCACAGATCCTTAAAGGTGGCAGCACAGGTGGAGAGGGTGGTGAAGAAGGCATATGGCATGCTTGCCTTTATTGGACGGGGCATAGAATATAAAAGTTGGCGTATGATGTTGCAGCTGTATAGAATGATGGTTAGGCCACATTTGGAATACTGCATCCAGTTCTGGTAGCCACACTGCCAGAAGGACGTGGAGGCTTTGGAGAGAGTACAGAGAAGTTTACCAGGATGTTGCCTGGTATGGAGGGTCTTAGCTATGAGGAGAGATTGGGTAAACTGGGGTTGTTCTCCCTGGAAAGACGGAGGATGAGGGGCGACCTAATAGAGGTGCATAAAATTATGAAGGACATAGATAGGGTGAACAGTGGGAAGCTTTTTCCCAGGTCGGAGGTGACGAACACAAGGGGTCACAGGTTCAAGGTGAGGGGGGCAAGGTTCAACACAGATGTCAGGGGGATGTATTTTACATAGAGGGTGGTGGGGGCCTGGAATGCACTGCCAAGCAAGGTGATTGAGGCGGACACGCTGGGATCACTTAAGACTTATCTAGATAGCCACATGAACAGACTGGGAATAGAGGGATACAAAAGAATGGTCTAGTGGGCACATGAGCAGTGCAGGCTTGGAGGGCCGAAGGGCCTGTTCCTGTGCTGTATTGTTCTTTGTTCTTTGTTCTTTCAGAGGGAGGAGCCAAGTCCTACGCCACGGAGTTTCGTAGGAATAATGGTGTTGAAGGCTGAGCTGTAGTCAATAAATAGAAGTCTGACATAAGTCTTTGTGATCCAGGTATTCCGGGTTGAGTGTAGGGCCAAGGAGACGGCATCTGCTGTGGATCTGTTATGGCGATAGGTGAAGTGTAGTGGATCCAGGCAATCTGGGAGGCCAGAATTGATTCGTACCGTGATTAACCTTCCGAATCACTTCATAACGATGGATGTCAGAGCCACCGGGCTTCGTGTTCTAACATCTAAACATAAACCTTTAGAAGGATGTATCAAAGCTGAACTCAGTCTGATTCTTACCACCAAACATTTATATACATGCAAGATACACAATGATCCTGGTGAGACTTGATTTTTCTGAGGCATGAGTTCTTTCCGGAGTAAGTTGCCTGGGGCAATAGTCCCTCCATGCTCCCTCGGGCATATCCATATTAGTAATCCTCTGTAACTTCCTCCACAGCTCAGGTCAGTTAACATATATATGAGCCGAATGATATTTCAGTTTTCTGTACACTTCCTAATTTTGAGTTATCATTTCTGTTTGTGAATTTTGCACTCTTCTTGTGCATCCCTGATTGTTATTCCTGCATCGTTGCTTGCTGTGCCTCCTGATACCCGGGCCCTAAATGTGGAATTGCCTCCCAAATGTCTCTGCCTCTCCAACTCTTTCTCTTTCTCTCTCTTCCTTTAAGCCACCCCTTAAAACCTGATTGAAGTTTACAAGATTATCATGCATGGGCAGAATGGATAGTTGGAGTATTTTTCCCAGGGTAGAATGTTAATTACTGGGGGACATCGGTTTAAGGTAAAACAGGGAACATTTAAAGGAGATGTGAGAGGCAATGTTTTTACACACAGGGTGGTAAGTGCCTGGAATGCGCTGCTAGAGGAGGTGATAGAAGCAGATACAATAGCAACGTTTAAGAGGAATCTTGACAGATGCATTAATAGGCAGGGCACAGAGGAATATGGATTGCGTAGAGGCAAGAGGTCTTTAGTTTAGAAAGGCGTCATGTGCCAGCGTAGGCTTCATAGGCCGAAGGGCCTGTTCCTGTGCTGTACTGTTCTTTGCTCCTTATTCTTTGTCCCCTCTGAGCAAGTATTGGTCACCTTTCCTAGTATCTTGGGATGGAATTTTCTGACTGTCACATCGATGGGATCTTCTGGTCCCACTGATGGCACATGCCTGCTGTGGGTTTCCAGGTGGAGAGGGCTGCATTCAACGGGAAACCCCTGTTGACAAGGGCAGGACCAGAAGATCCCACCACTGGCCAATGGCGATGGGTTGCACGGATAGTGCTGCCTCTGGTGTCTGATAATGCTCCATGGGACATTTCACTACATTAAACAAAGGAGACTATAAAGGTATGTGGGGCAAATTGGCTGGGATAGATTGGGAAACTACTTTAAAAGGTATGACAGTAGACAGTCAATGGCAATTATTTAACTAATCAATACATGGTTTGCAGCAAATATACATTCCTTTGAGGTACAAAAACCCACCAGGAAAAGTGATCTAACTGCGGCTAACAAAGAAAGCTAAAGATTGTATTAGATCAAAGGAAGAGTTTTATAAAGTTTCCAAAAAACTAGTAAGCCTGAGGATTGGGAGTATTTTAAATTCAGCAAATTTAACCAAGAAACTGATAAAGAAAGAGATAAAGAAAGAGAAAATAGAGTATGAGAGTAATCTAGCAAGATACATAAAAATGGAATGTTAAAATTTCTATTGGTGTGTAAATAAGAAAAGATTAGCAAAGAGGAATGTGAGCCCATTACAGGCACAGACAGGAGAATTTATAATGGGGAATAAGGAAATGGCAAAGAAACTGAACAAATATGTTCTGTCTGTCTTCATCGAGGAAGATACTGGGACTGGCAGGGATAGAATCATAGAATCCTTATAGTGAAGAAAGAGGCCATTCAGCCCATCAAGTTTGCATCAACCACAATGTCTCCCAGCCCCTCTCCCCGTAACCCCACGTATTTATCATGATAGTCTCCCTGAGACTAAGTGACAATTTAGCATGGCCAATCAACCTAATGAGGAACTGAAAAAAATTAACATTAGTAAAAAAGTAGCACTGGAGAAATGAATGGGACTGAAAGTTAATAAATGCCCTGGAGCTGATGATCCACATCCCAGAGTGTTGAAAGGTGTGGCTACAGAGATAGTGGATCCATTGGTGATCATTTTCCAAGATTCTGGAATGGTTCCTGCAGATTGGAAGGTAGCAAATTTGGCCCCATTGTTAAGAAGGGGGAGATAGAATGGGAAATTACGATCCTCTTGTGATAAACGCCAACATACCATTTGCTTTCCTAATTGCTTGTTGTACTTTCACATTATTACAAGAGGATTTGAGTACAAGAGCAAAGATGTTTTGCTTCAATTGTATAGAACCTTTGGTTAGATCGTGCCTGGAGTATTATGTACAGTTCTGGTCTCCCTATCTAAGGAAGATATGCTTGCCATAGAGGGAGTGCAGTGGAAATTCACCAGACCAATTCTACGAGGTCTAATGAGGTCCTACGAGGAGAGATTGAGGAGCCTGGGCTTGTATTTAGAGTTTAGAAGAATGAGAGGTGATCTCATTGAAACCTACAGAATTCTTAAGGGGCTAGGCA
The DNA here is from genome assembly GCF_964213995.1 of Mustelus asterias. Classification (NCBI taxonomy): domain Eukaryota; kingdom Metazoa; phylum Chordata; class Chondrichthyes; order Carcharhiniformes; family Triakidae; genus Mustelus; species Mustelus asterias. The sequence continues at coordinate 57,851,371 of NC_135808.1, forward strand.
GGGTAGATGCAGAAAGGATGTTTCCACTGGCTGGGGTGTCTAGAACCAGGGGACAGAGTCTAGGAATAAGGGGTAAGCCATTTAAGACAGAGATGAGAAGGAATTTCTTCATTCAGAGGTTGGTGAATCTTTGAAATTCTCTACCCCAGGGGGCTGTGGTAGATCAGTCATTGAGTATGTTCAAGACGGGAGTTGATAGATTTCTAGATAGTGAAGACATTAGGGGATATGGGGATAGTGTGGGAAAATGGCTTTGAAGTAGATGATCAGCTACGATCCAATTGAATGGCAGAGCAAGCTCGAGGGGCTGAATGGCCTCCTCCTGCTCCCATGTTAATTAAAACTGTTATATAAACGCCAGTTGCTTTTGTTGTATGGAGGTGTGAGAGTGGGGTAGCAGTTTAAAATCTGCGCCTGTTATGTGTGCACATCAGTGAACTCTGCCACCAGTATTCTGCAGTAACATACAAGCTCATGCTGTTCAGTATTTAAGGAGAGTTTTATCTATCACTTGTGTCCTGGTGCTGAAAGAACAGTCCGATCAGATGATCATCAAGGAAAGTATTTGACTTCCAGCTTTGGTTTGGCTCGGTATTTGTAACACCAGGGAGGACAGCATGCTGGAGAATGCTGGGTCAGGGGTTCGTGTCAGGATTTCTGACCTGTACCTGCCGTGTTAGAGGGACTGATTATAGAAACCAGAAGGTGGAATTAAAGAGAAATGGGAACTTAAAGAGAGAATAATAGCAGCAAAAATGAGGGAAAAGGGGAGAAGAGAAACGGAGTAACGTTTTGCAACTTTTAATATAAGAAGCAGAAGTTTAGATTTGAAGATGATCTTTATTCTGGTGTTAACTCCTTAAGCACCAGTGGCAAGATAATTCATTGTAATGAGTCTTGCAACAGGTCTCTGTGTATAGTTACCTGTCTAGGCAGCAACTGGGGACCACAATTGATGCCAGGATTCATGAGTGAGATGTGCTAAAAGCAAAGGTCAAATATTTGCCTGTGAAAACATGAATACTGGCATGCGGTGCTCAAGGCAGCTGAAAATCGCCCTCTCCTACTTGGGGTCAAACTCATAAAAGAAACTGTGACCTTACTGGTCGACAATAAGCAATAAATGTCAAATTGATTTTAGTGGCTACTCAGAGAGAAAGGTCTCCCAGCTATTAAAGATGGCCAGAGGCAGAGGGAATAAGTGTGGTTGACAAGGTGAATGGAATGGGAGGGGCAAGGTTACAGGAGAGATCGATTGAGAAGTGAAATAGGAAACACCAGAGTAGTATTTGTAACTTTCTGCACAATTGCAACGGGGAAGCTACAACTGACGATGCGGCAGATTATTATTGGATGATTAAAACAGAAAGTTTAGTTTAAAAAAGTTAAAAGTTTATTTATTATTCGTCACAAGTGAGGCTTACATTAACACTGCAATGAAGTTACTGTGAAATTCCCCTAGTCGCCACACTCCGGCGCCTGTTTGGGTCAATGCACCTAATCAGCATGTCTTTCAGACTGTGGGAGGAAACTGGAGCACCCAGAGGAAACCCACGCAGACACGGGGAGAACGTGCAAACTCCACACAGACAGTGACCCAAGCCGAGAATCGAACCCGGGTCCCCGACGCTGTGAAGCAGCAGTGTTACCGCGCCACCCAACTTGTACTTTGTGCGTTATCAAGATGTCCCAAAGCTTTTCGCTATCAATGGATGACTCTGGATTGTAGTCTGTCCTGTTTTGTGGGCTAAAGCTTGCACACAGCAAGAAACAGAAATGCCCATTTGGTTCGTTTTGGTGGGGTTGGTTGAGGGACAAGTATCGACCAGGATACTGGGAAAACCTCCCTGCTTTTCTTTGAACATTGCCGCTGGTTCTTGCTCATTGAGCTGGGGGGGTATACGGGGCCTTTGGTTTAATGTCTTTCACCTCCACACTTACAGCACTCCATCAGTGCAGCAATTGAAGCGGTGATCTCGAATGTGTGCTCAGAATCACTGGACTGGGACTTGCAGCCCCTGACCTTTGTGTCAGAGGTGAATGAGAGTGCAACCTGCTAAGCTAAGGCTAATGTGAATTTAATAAGGGGATTTTCAGAGTAATCTCATTACAATGTTAATGTAAGCTTACTTGTGCCACTAATAAAAAAAACCTATTGAATTATAAAAACCTGTGAAGGACTTTTTTTAAAGATTAGATATCTAGCTGAGTTCTTTGGAAAGACCGTCATTGCACGGGTTAAAAGGTTGCGTCTGTTTATGTGTGCAATTCATTATTCATTATTCCTGATTTCCATGTGAAGTTTGGCATCAAGTGGTGATCTGTAGGAACCCTCAGTAGGAAACCAGATGTAGGGAGCCTCATTTTTTAAATGTCATATAGAAGGAAAATGGTGGATAAAAGCAGGGAAGTTTTCCCAGTATCCTGGTCGATACTTGTCGCTCAACCAACCCCACCAAAATGAACCAAATGGGCATTTCTGTTTCTGGCATCTTGCTGTGTGCAAGCATTAGCCCACAAAACAGGACAGACTACAATCCAGAGTAAGATTATATATCTATCTTGAGGATCCCCGTGTCTAGTTTGAATCCCTTTTTGAAATGTTGGGTGGACATTGCACTGAAAAATGTGGAGCAATAACCTTGTCCTTTGCCAGACTGAATGGTCGCATTATATTTCTGGGAATTAGATAAACAGGAAGAGGCCATTCAGCCCCTCAAATCTGTACAATTAGTTCATGGCCAATCTTTATCTTAACTGTACCAAACTGTCATTTCTCCTGAAGCCCTGCTCAGTGACCGTTGCTGAGAAATGCACCTTGAATGATGGATGAAGACAGTATGAAGTCCTTCGGCCCAAGTTCATACATGTATACAAGGTGTGCCCAATCTCTTCTTATTGCGATCACATATTCTCTACCTAAAACTCAATGGCCTGATTCTGTTTCTGCCTAAAATTGGCTGCTGGTAGATAAAGGAAAGAATTGTCATTTTATATAGCACCTTCCATATCTTAGCATGCCCAAGGGTACTTCACAGCCAATGAAATGTAGTCACTGTTGTAATGTAAGAAATATGGCAGCCAATTTGTGCAGTCCAAAGATGTGCGGGTTAGGTTAATTGGCCAGGTTAAAAAATTGCCCCTTAGAGTCCTGGGATGTGTAGGTTAGAGGGATTAGTGGGTAAAATATGTGGGGGTAGGGCCTGGGTGGGATTGTGGTCGGTGCAGACTCGATGGGCCGAATGGCCTCCTTCTGCACTGTAGGGTTTCTATGATTCTATGAATTTGTACGCAGCAAGCTCCCACAAACGGTAATGCAACCAGATAGTCTGTTTCAACACAGGGGATAATTATTTGAGAAAATACCATGGAATCTCTTACAACCACCCAAGAGGACAGATAGGGTCTTCCTTTAATAAACCAAAAGCTGATACCTCCGGCAGTGCAACAGTCCCTCAGTGCTGCACCCAAGTGTCAGCTTTGAGTATTTGTTCAAGTGTATGGAGTGGGACTTGAACCCTCAACTTAGTGACTCTGAGGTTGGGTCACATCATTTGCTATCTGAATGCAGTACATGTATATAAGGAGCATTGCAGTAAACTGAATAGGGCACAGTTACCAAGAGGTACATTTTCCTTCATGGTCAATGCAAAGTATGACATGATGACAATCATTTCCTTCCAACGTTTCATTCTCCTTTCTGCTTGAACTTGTTTTGCTGCCACATTTTGTCCAGCTGGCTGTTCTTCATGCTGGGTCTGTACAGTGACTGTCAGGAGCTATTTCACCATGGAATGTCACACACACCAGCCTGATTTGTCCTTTGGGCTGAGACCAACCCAATGTTCCCAGGTGGGCTTTGCTGCACGTTGGTGAGGAGCGGGGCACCTTCACTGCTGATTCTTCTTCTCACTTCATTGGCCTCCATTTGTCTGGTCCAGGGGCACAGGCTAATCCTTGCATCCCGAGCTGTGCTCAGGAATCTCAGCAATGACTCTTTTCAGTGAAGCGACCTTTTGACGACTCCAGTTCCTCTCTGCACCCCAAGCCCACAGTTAATGACATGGGGCTTGAAGCTCACTCTCCGACCCTCTGAAGCAGCTAAACCGGACAGACCTGGTGATGTGACACTGGCTCATCTGTTGGAAAGCAGGCAGACAGAGGTGACAATCTTTGCTAATTAGCATCCCGTTCCCTAATGAAGGCAGGCTAAGAGTTTGGTCAAGTATTTTTGCAAACTTTGAAGCAGTCCTTTATTTTGACATTTTGATTTCTTTCCTTTAACTCGTGGAAATGAGCACTAGTTAGTGATGGTTACCGTCGCTAGTTAGTAGTCATTTACAAAGAAAAATTCCACTCCACCCATTAACTGAGACTAAGTGAGTTAGACAGCAAGGTTTGTGATAATCTGGAACTCTCCTCTGTTGCGGCTGGGGGACGGGGATGGGGGAGGGCGGGGGGAGGTTAGTTGAAAATTTCAAAACTAAGATTATTGACTTCTGATAGGAAAGGGGAAGGATTTTGGAAACATGGTGGATTGATTCAGTTTAGTAGTCAGCCAGGATCTACCTGAATAGCGGAGGAGGCTTGTGAGATGAATGGGTTATTCCAGTTCCCATGCTGCGGTTATAGAGTAGCCGCAAACTGCCCTGCTTTCCTTGTTGACAGAAAACTGCAGATATTTCTAATGGCCGGACATTCTGGATCCTATTTCTTCACATTCAGAGATGGAGATGTTCAGGGCTGCAGATCATCAAACTGAGGGTTTGAATTGTACTGAGAGTCAGGGCTTGGACTTCCTGCTGGAACCACTAGATGGAGCAGTGGACAAACGTGGGAGAAGTGCAGCCACATGGATGGGTGATGGGTTCAGTGAAGGGGAAGGCCGGGGTGGGGGGGCGGCAGGGTGGCCAAAGGATCTGCTCAACCCACCCCTGAGGGCACTAGCTGTTCATCAGTTACAGAGCCACATTCAGAGGCCACTGTGGAACCCAGCTGCAGACTAAAGGAAAAATCTCCAGGATAGCAACCTCTGGTTGAAGAAGGAAAGAATGAAAGGAATTAAAATTTAAAAAACAGGAAAGGTTGAACGTACTCAGCAGGTCAGGCAGCATGTGTGGAGCGAGAAATGAGTTACTGTTTTGGGTCTGTGACCTTTGCCAGAATAGCGCAGGAAAGGAATTATTGATATGAAGTACTTGCTATGATGAGCATGTAGACATTGTGAATTGTCTGGGCAAGTGTGGGATAGGGAATCTCCACAAACACCTGATAAAGTACCAGTGCAACCTCATCAGGATCACCTTGTGAGGAGGCCTTGTGGTGCAGTGGTAATGCCTTGACCTCTGGACCAGAAGCTCCATGTTCCACTCCAACACTAGGACTTGTTGGCCACAGAAAAAGCATTCAATGCGGTCGATAATCAGCTCGGGAATCCTTCCCCTACGATTCCCCAAAGGTTGCGAGTGTGAAGATATGCCAACAACAACAACCACCTCACCAGTATCTGCTGCATTCAGTATTGTTTGTATTACAGCTTTGATTGCTAGTGTACATAGGATGCTCACTGTATGTCATAAATGCCATAGCATCATCACACTATATCAGTATTGCCATATAATGTATACAGTATCACTATATAACATATAGAGGTAAAAGAGGTGGAGGAGTGGCACTGTTAATCAAGGAGAGTGTAACGGCTGCAGAAAGGCATTTCGAAGGGGATCTGCCTACAGAGGTAATATGGGCTGACGTTAGGAATAGGAAAGGAGCGGTCACGTTGTTAGGAGTTTACTATAGGCCCCCAAATAGTAATAGAGATGTGGAGCAAGAAATTGCTAAGCAGATTATGGATAGGTGTGGAGGTTACAGGGTAGTTGTCATGGGGGACTTTAACCTTCCAAATATTGATTGGAACCTTTATAGGTCGAATAGTTCTGATGGGGCAGTTTTTGTGCAGTGTGTGCAGGAGGGGTTCCTGACACAATATGTGGATAAGCCGACAAGAGGTGGGGCCACATTGGATTTGGTAATGGGAAATGAACCGGGCCAAGTGTTGGATTTGGTTGTGGGAGAGCACTTTGGAGATAGTGACCACAATTCGGTGTCTTTTGTTATTGCAATGGAGAGGGAGAGGGCCATACGGCAGGGCATAGTTTACAATTGGGGGAGAGGTAATTATGATGCAATCAGGCGGGAATTAGGAAGCATAGGATGGGAACAAAAATTGTCAGGCAAAGGCACTAATGATAAGTGGAACATTTTCAAGGAACAAATACTGCGTGTCCTTGATAGGTATGTCCCTGCCAGGCAGAGAGGAAATGGCCGAGTGAGGGAACCATGGTTCACAAAAGAGGTGGAATGTCTTGTCAAGAGGAAGAAGGAAGCGTATGTTAGGTTGAGAAAACAAGGTTCAGTTGGCTCGATGGAGGGTTACAAGTTAGCAAGAAATGAGCTGAAAAAGGGGCTTAGGAGAGCTAGGAGGGGGCATGAGAAGTCCTTGGCAGGTCGGATCAAGGAAAACCCCAAGGCTTTTTACTCTTATGTGAGGAATAAAAGAATGACCAGGGTGAGGCTGGGGCCGGTCAAGGACGGCAGTGGGAATTTGTGCATGGAGTCAGAAGAGATAGGAGAGGTGATGAATGAATACTTTTCTTCGGTGTTCACCAAGGAGAGGAGCCATGTTTTTGAGGAAGAGATGGTGTCACAGGCTGATAGGCTGGAGGAAGTAATGTTTGGAGGGAAGATGTACTAGCAATTTTGAATAAACTGAAAGTTGATAAGTCCCCTGGGCCTGATGAAATATATCCTAGGATTCTTTGGGAGGCAAGGGATGAGATAGCAGAGCCTTTGGCATTGATCTTTGCGTCCTCACTGTCCACGGGGGTGGTGCCAGAGGACTGGAGAGTGGTGAATGTGGTTCCTCTGTTTAAGAAAGGGAATATAAATGACCCTGGTAATTATAGGCCAGTTAGTCTTACTTCGGTGGTCAGTAAGTTGATGGAAAAGGTCCTTAGGGATAGGATTTACGACCATTTAGAAAGATGCAGCTTAATCCGGGATAGTCAGCACGGATTTGTGAAGGGCAAGTCTTGCCTCACAAATTTGATAGAATTTTTTGAGGAGGTAACTAAGTGTGTAGATGAAGGTAGTGCAGTTGATGTCATATACATGGATTTTAGTAAGGCGTTTGATAAAGTCCCCCACAGTCGGCTTATGAAGAAAGTAAGGATGTGTGGGATAGAGGGAAGTTTGGCCGATTGGATAGGTAACTGGCTATCTAACAGAAGACAGAGGGTGGTGGTGGATGGAAAATTTTCGGACTGGAAACCGGTTACCAGCGGAGTGCCACAGGGATCAGTGCTTGGTCCTCTGCTATTTGTAATTTTTATAAATGACTTGGAGGAGGGGGCTGAAGGGTGGATCAGTAAATTTGCTGATGACATCAAGATTGGTGGAGTAGTGGATGAGGTGGAGGGCTGTTGTAGGCTGCAAAGAGATATAGATAGGATGCAGAGCTGGGCTGAAAAATGGCAAATGGAGTTTAACCCTGACAAATGCGAGGTGATTCATTTTGGTAGGACAAATTTAAATGTGGATTACAGGGTCAAAGGTAGGGTTCTGAAGAATGTGGAGGAACAGAGAGATCTTGGGGTTCATATCCATAGATCTCTAAAGGTTGCCACTCAAGTGGATAGAGCCGTGAAGAAGGCCTATAGTGTGTTGGCGTTCATTAACAGGGGGTTTGCGTTTAAGAGCCGTGGGGTTATGCTGCAACTATACAGGACCTTGGTGAGACCACATTTGGAATATTGTGTGCAGTTCTGGTCACCTCACTACAAGAAGGATGTGGAGACACTGGAAAGAGTGCAAAGGAGATTTACCAGGATGCTGCCTGGTTTGGAGGGTAGGTCTTATGAGGAAAGGTTGAGGGAACTTGGGCTTTTCTCTTTGGAGCGGAGGAGGTAGAGAGGAGACTTGATAGAGGTTTATAAGATGATGAGGGAGATAGATAGAGTGAACGTTCAAAGACTATTTCCTCGGTTGAATGGAGCGGTAACTAGGGGGCATAACTATAGGATTCATGGTGGGAGATATAGGAAGGATGTCCGAGGTAGGTTTTTTATTCAGAGAGTGGTTGGGGTGTGGAATGGACTGCCTGCAGGGATAGTGGAATCAGAAACTTTAGGAACATTTAAGAAGCTATTGGATAGGCACATGGAGTACTTCGGGATGATAGGGAGGAAATAGCTTGATCTGGGTTTCAGACAAAGCTCGGCACAACATCGTGGGCCGAAGGGCCTGTTCCGTGCTGTACTGTTCTATGTTCTATGTTCTATTCTATGTAACATAAGGGAGAACTCTGCACATCACTGTGCCACCCTGTAACATATACCTAGTGACATATACTTTAGCACCATGTATGATAACTTGTAATTTGTAATTATACACCTACTGAACATTTCCATACTACAGACAATATTGCTATACATTTCACCATTTATTTTGTTCAGGTGGTCTGCCTGAGCTTGATATAATGGAAGTTCACCCTCCCCAATGCACCCCGGAAATTCTGCCCTCAAGGATATCGCTTTCTGCTGCACTGGAGTGACGTTTCAATGTTTTCCCTTTCGTTGCTCTGGTTATCTGTCTCTCATTTCTCTCTCTCTCTCCCTCTCTCTATCTCTCTATCTCCCACACTGTCAGCACAGTGAGTGCAGTTCCAGTGCTTTGATTATTTTCCCTTTCTGTTGTATAATTTGATATGCCAGGTTGTCAATTTATTGAGCACTGGTCCTGAATTTGTGTGATGGATCAGTGTCCATTAGGAAGGGAAGCAAAACTGCTCGAAACTCGTGCTTTTGCTCTCACTGCAGCAGGTGCAACATTGATGTGTTCCTCGGCAACAGCAGGAGGCTCATGTCCACTGTTTCCACTTCGTTAATAGGAAGGAAAGGAGACTCCCCTCCCACCTGCCCTCTCAGCTGGTTACAGAGGGTGGCACAGTGGTTAGCACTGCTGCCTCACAGCACCAGGGAGTCAGGTTCAATTCTCGGCTTGGGTCACTGTGCAGAGTCTGCACGTTCTCCCTGTGTCTGCGAGGGTTTTCTCTGGGTGCTTCGGTTTCCTCCCACAGTCCGAAAGACGTGCGGGTTAGGTGCATTGGCCATGCTAAATTCTCCCTCAATGTATCTGAACAGGCGCCGGAGTGTGGCGACTAGGGGATTTTCACAGTAACTTCATTGCAGTGTTTATGTAAGCCTACTTGTGACTAATAAATAAACTTTAAACCTTTACAAAAGAACTCATGGCATTATTAGAAAGAAGAATCGGGGAGCTCACACTGGCTCGGTATGTATCCCTCAACCAACGTCACTGAATTTGGCCATTGTACCATTGTTGTTTGTGGGATCTTGCTCTGTGCAAATTGGCTGCTGCTTTTTCTACTTTACAACAGTAAGGACTTTGAAAGGACGTCATTGCCTGCAAAGTGCTTCAGATCATCCTGAAGTTGTGAAAGGTGCTGTATAAATGCAAGTTCTTTGCCTCTTTCTTGGCAGGATGTACTTTGCAGAGTGATCAGAGTGAAGAGTCTTTGCCGTTATTGCCTGGTCCTCGCTCTTCCTCTCTAGGTTCTGCCCATTCATGGTCACTGAGGGGAAGCAAAAGACACAATGAAACATTAACTCCCATGCTCTGTTATTGGATTTATGGTGTATTAGTGTGTGTGTGGTAATAACCTGCATTTAATATAATGTGCTGATTGCAGTAAGTAGCAATGCAATAGGAGGAGTCAGAGCTAGATAGTGTTATTCTGGGAGTTTGCTGGGAGTGTTTGAAGCTCAGGCAGGCCTTTCAGAATAGAACCTGAAAAGTGACCTTTGTCGTGTGTCACTGAGGTTCATGAGAACACATGACCTGTCCTTCAGAATGTGAGCATGATTTTTAAAAGCGTTAATCCAGAAGCTATTTATTATTTGGCTTTTCGGAAGACTCATCTGGTTAAAATAATGAGCAGCTGAGTATCTTATGAGAAAGGATAGCACAGATTGAATCTGTATCCATTGGAGAATGGGATGCAATTTTATTGAAAGATATAAGATCTTAAGGGGACTTGACAGTGTTTGCTGTTGTGACAGAGGCTAGAAATGGGGGACACTGTTAAAAATTAGTTGAGGACATTTTTCTTCTCTCTGGGGGTCGTGAATCTGTGGAATTGTCTTCCGCAGAGAGCAGTGGAGGCTGGCTCATCGAATATTTTTAAGGCTGAGTTTAGATAGAATCCCTTGTCAATCAAGAATCTAAAGTTATTTGCAGAGTGATCGGAGTGAAGACCCTTTGCCACAGACAGGAAAGTAGAGTTGAGGCCACAATCAGATCAGCCAACGCTGCCCCTCTGATCCCCTCCCCCCCTCGATCGCTGGCCTCCCGGATGTCTCCGTGCAAGCTCTGACTCCGCCCCCCCTCCCTCCCCCCACCCGACACTAATGTCCTTTAGGGAAGGAAATCTGCTGTCCTTATTCGATCTGGCCAACGTGTAACTCAAATGTGGTTGACTCTCTAATGTCTTCTGAAATGGAGGGCAGTTAATGATGGGCAATAAATGCTGACCCAGCCAGCGATGCCCACATTCCGTAAAGTGAATTTAAAATAAATCACAGCATCAGCCTGTCAAGCTCCTTGTATATGTTCCAATGTGATCAACTCTCATTGTTCCAAACCCTGTCGAGGGAGCATAGGCCTAGTTTATTCAACCTTTCCTCGTCACAGGAATCAGTTCAGTGGGCCTTCATTGCCCTCCCTCTGTGGTAAGTGATATGCTTCCTACACAGTTATTGGTGTGGCTTCACCAAATCCTATACAATTATAGTAAGACTTCTTTACTCCTCTACTCCAACCCTTTGCAATGAAGGCCAATATGCCATTTGCTTTCCTAATTGCATTTTATACCTGCATGGTAACTTTCTGTGATTCATGCACAAGGACACCTAAATCCTTTATGAATCCCCAGATCTCTATCATTCTTCAAGTTTTAAAACCCTTCCAATTCTCAGGCTGACTATCTTTTTTGGAAGCAAGATAACTCTCTTTCATTAATCTAATATTATCTTTACCCTTTCTTGTTAGGTTTTCCTGTGGAGTTTTTAAATCTTAAGGGAATGTGTATTTGTTACAAATTATGAACCAATTCATTAAATGGTAGCCATTGCTTGTCTACCAAAATGTCTTTTAACCTAATTCCTCAAACTACCTTAGCTGGCTGGCTTGGTGGCTCAGTGGTTAACACTGCTGCCTCACAGTGCCAAGGACCCGGGTTTGATTCCTGGCTTCGGTCACTGTATGTGTGGAGTCTGCACGTTCTCCCAGTCGCATGGGTTTCCACTGGGTGCTCCGGTTTCCTCCCACAGAATAAAAGTCATGCTGGTTCGGTGCATTGGCGATGCTAAATTCTCCCCTTAGTGTACCTGAACAGGTGCCGGAGTGTGGTGACTAGGGGATTTTCAGAGTAACTTCATTGCAGTGTTAATGTAAACCTACTTGTGACACTAATAAATAAAGCAGACTTGCTCCTCATACCTATATACTTGCTTTGTTCAATGTAAAGCTCTAATTTCAGACTGAACGGATAACACTCGAACTCGATTTAAAATTCCAACATTATGGTCACACTTCCCCAGGGGTCCCTTTATTACAAAATTACTGCTTACCCTGACTCATTGAATAAAGACTAGATCCAAAATATCCTGTTTCCTAGTTAATTCCTTGACACACTGATCTAGAAAACTATTGTGAATGCAAGGCATGAACTTGTCCTCAGTATTATTACTGTGAATTTGGCTTGCCCATGGCAGACTAAATACTTCACGACGACTGACGTATACTCTTACTACAGGCACTTCTATCTTCCTGCTTTGGACTGGCACAACTATGGTAATAAACAGTGCTTTAACGATGTTTCATGCCCCTTGCTGTTTCATAACTCTATCCAAACTGATGCTACATCTGTATTTGCTGAGTAAGATTCTTTCAACTGATATTTTATTGGTATTCTTTCCTTTTTCCATTTTGCCTGTCTCTTCGAAAGGCCAAGTATCCTGGAATATTTAATTCCCAGCTTTGACCACTCTGCAGCCATGTCCCTGAAATGGTTATCAGTGCAATCTCATTATTTCCTATCTGTGCTATTATTTCATTTATTTCGTAGCAAATACTTTGTGCATTCAAAACATTGGACTTATTTTTTCCTATTTTTCCCAGATGTCTTCCTAGTTACCAATGCCCCATTGCCGTTGCTAAGTTCTTAGTCCTTTCCTAAACCATTCTGTTTGATCATAATGAGTGGTGGAGCAAGGTCAAAGGGCCAAATGGCCTACTCCTCTTCCTATTTTCTATGATTATTTTTACTCCAATCTCTGTTCTACAAATCTGACATTTTGCAAATTGCATTTGAATTTACCCTTACCTGAATCCTCTCAAGGATCCTTCATTAGTGTAAAGCGCTATCTACTATCTCAATTGTTCAGTTGGCCAGGGCACTGGTCTAAGCCTGGTTTTAAGTAGAACCCATCCCAACAGAACAGCTCCCTCTTTCCCCATTACTGGTGCCAGGAGTCCTGCCTCCCACGCCATTCTCTCAGCCATGCATTTAACCACGTAATCTGTTCCTTCTTACACCAGTTTATATGTGGCTCAGGTAATAATCCAGAGATTTATTACTTTGAGTTCCTGCATTTTAACTTTGACCCCGGGCTCTTCAAAATCTCTCAGCAGAACCCCACTTTTAGTTCTTACACTGTTGCTGATTCCAATGTGATCCACAAGAACTGGATCTTCTCCCTCCCGTTCTAAGTTCTCCTCCAGTTGCGAAGAGGTTTTCTAAACCCAGCTGGTTGGCAAGGTTTGGGTGGTAGATACATCTTAAGTTCATAAGATATAGGAGCAGAATTAGGCCATTCAGCCCATCGAGTCCGCTCCGCCATTCGATCATGGCTGATATGCTCCTCATCCCCATTTTCCTGCCTTCTCCCTGTAACCCTTCAACCCATTACCAATTAAAAATCTATCTAACTCCTTAAATTTACTCACTGTCCCAGCATCCACCGCACTTTGGGGTAGCGAATTCCACAGATTCACAACCCTTTGTGAGAAGTAGTTTCTCCTCAATTCTGTTTTAAGTTTGCTACTCCTTATCCTAAGACTATGACCTCTCGTCCTAGAATGCCTCATGTCCACTTTATCCATACCTTCTATCATCTTGAACACCTCAATTTGATCTCCTCTCATTCTTCTAAATTCTAGAGAGTATAGGCCTAACCTGTTCAATCTCTCTTCACATGACAAACCCCTCATCTCTGGAATCAATCTAGTGAACCTCCTCTGAACTGCCCCCAATGCCACTACATCTTTCCTCAAATAAGCGAACCAAAACTGTGCACAATATGTGTGTGTGTGTGTTACTGAGCCATATAGACCAGAAGGTCTTTGGCTCAGTCCCTGGTCTATGCTGAGTTGGCTAATCTTTGAGGAGGCCTGGAGGAGAAAGGTTGACCACAATACGAAAGTACTTTATTGGCTGTGGGTCAGTTTGTAACACCCTGAGGTTGTGAAAAGCACCATATAGGTACAAGTTGGTTCCTTTTTCCTGCCCCTCCTCGACATCCATTGTGACTGTTGGGAAATGGATCTATGCCAGTGTTGTCCATCATATTATTGAGAATCCAGATGCAGCTAAATACATCTTTGAATGTTAAAGACAACGTCACTGGTGTGTGACCTCAATACTCATTCTCACTGAGTGTTGTGTGCGTGGGTACTTTAACTTTTTAGTTGGTCTGGTTATGGTAATATTGTGATATAAAGAAAAAGCTGGGGTCTTTTTGATTGCTGTGAGTGTTTTTCTTCTATGGTTGATACTTATTGGTTATTGGCTGTCTCACATGGGTGAAAGCAGCATGCACCATGGAATAACCATTGGAACTTTGTGGAGAGGGGAATCTGTCATCAGAATATAGTGAAATGGTAATGAGTCAAACTCGGATGACATGAAATTCCACTTATGTCAAAGTCGTCACCCATTCCCGCTGGTGGAATAGCAAATCCTACAGAATGATGCCATGATCAGCCAAAATTCTACACTGGTGAAAGTGCGGAATTAGCCAAACTTGTCTAAGCTTGTCATATGACCACACCAACCAATCAGACCAAAGGTATACCACAAAAGAACGTGAAATCATGGCGCTTTGGGCAAGCCATCTTTTGATTTGATTTATTATTGTCACATGTATTTGTATACAGTTAAAAGTATTGCTTCTTGCACGCTATACAAACAAAGTATACTGTTCATAGAGAAGGAAAGGACAGGGTGCAGAATGTAGTGTTACAGTTACACCTGTGAGGATGTTAAACACATTGTTCATGCGAGAGGAGGTGAAATGGATGGAGCAAATGGAAAACCATGACATCAATAGAAAGCAGGCAGCAAAACACCAAAAACATCTTTGATCGCATTGATGGATTGTATCATAAATGTCTGGAGGCCTCATGCTAAACAGGAACAGATCACAGAGTTTTCCCAGAACTAACTTGCACCACACTTCAATACAAAGCTCTGACATTTTACAAGGCTAGGCCATTGTAAGGTGTAAACAAATTAAGTAAATGCTTTTTCACACATTTACAGATTTTCCGTTTTTACTTAGCATTTGAATTTGTGTTTTTTGACTCGGACTGCATTTGTAGGCATAACGAGCCACAGAGAGATGCATTCATGAGGGAATGGGTTCTCCTCAGCTAGCACGAAGCTCCCCTTTTGTGGACTGATCCCCTGGGATTCAACTGTAGCCACCCTTAGCCTTCAGAAGTAGTCAAGCCCCGCCAATCATGACCATTTATACTGCGGGAGGAAAGGGATGATGATTGGTTGCCAAGTTGTCTCAATTGGTCAGCACTTGCTGAACAATCCTGAGTGTGCTAATAGCTGCACTGGCAACCAATTTAAGATTTCAGGCGCACACAGTAGGCTCAATAATACTTGCAAGAATCGATGTATGTTTATATTGTTACAATGTGGAGGTTATCTCCCTTTTGAGAAGTAATGCCGAATTCCCCAAAGAGGAATACCTTGCCCTGTGATCTGTTAAAAGTGTGTGGGAAGGTGTGAAACGTTCTTCAGTAACATTTAGTGGTTAACTAACAGAAATATCTGACACTTTGAGAGAAATAATTTATTTATTTAACTAACAGGGAACTTTAACTGAACATACTGAATAAAATAAGATTAAACTGGAATGCTGTTCAAATAAGTACAATATCCATTCATTAGCCAAAAAAGTAATAAGAGAATTTAGTCACTCTCAAAAAATATACAACCAGGTTTTGTGCCTTTCGGAACCTTATGGAGTTTCTCGGTTGATTCCTGTGTCTGTAAGTTCTTTTCGATTTGGTACTTTTCGCTGGTTAGATGGTGCATAGAAACATAGAAACATAGAAGATAGGAGCAGGAGGAGGCCATTTGGCCCTTTGAGCCTGCTCCACCATTCATTATGGTCATGGCTGATCATCCAACTCAAATGCCTAATCCTGCTTTTTCTCCATAATCTTTGATCCCATTCACCCCAAGATCTATATCCAGCCGCCTCTTGAATATATTCAATGTTTTGGCATCTACTACTTCTTGTGGTAATGAATTCCACAGGCGTTCTCTTAAGAGATATATAAAGCTAGAAGGGTGGAGAGCGCTCTCTCCCTCTCAAGCCTGGAGAGGTGGCAGTTGCTATCTCCTGTTTTCCCCCTTGCACTCTCTTTTATACCAATGATGAGCTATCAATTTTCCTACAGTAGGATTGGTCTGCTGATTTCAATATGATCAAATTCAAATCTTATAGGTTCTTCGTAGCTGAGTGCCTGCTTTAAATTGACTGGGCAAAATTCAAACAAAAACAGACTGTCTTTGTCAAGACTACTGCTTGACTGTTTGATGCAAATGTTTCAGCTTGGACTTTGGATGTACTTTGAATTTTAAACCTCCAAGCACTGAAACAAAACACCGGCTTTTAAAGGGACCACCCAATGTTTTTTTCCATCTCACATTTTTACATTCTTTACATCTTTACAAACTCAACTTTGCAATAATAAGCAGGGACCCATTCTCTGCAACCAAAAGGGATATGCTCTGCGTCTTTGTGGGAAGTATCCAGCAGCAATGGGAGCCTGAAGTTTCCTGTGACTTTCTCCATGGCAACCCGGAGTCGACTTGCTAGCCAATCAGCACCCATTTTCCCCGATAAATTGTTGTGGTTGTTTGAAATTTGGCATTCTTGCGCTTGCCCTGATGAGTGCAAGATGAAAAGCTTCAACAACATGTCCGTCTTTTTAAGTAATATGCAAGTTCTGTAGCACCAAGTGAATGTAATGCTAGTGTATGCTTTCAGGTGTATCTGAACTTAGACGTTTCCAAAGACATGAGACCCCGGATATGATTGAAATCCAGTGGGGTGGCGGGGGGGGGGGGGGGGGGGGGGGGGGGGGGAGCGTGGGGAGCGTAGTGGGGGGGGGGGGTGGGGGTGGAACACAGGGAGGGGTGAGGAAACCCAGCTCTCAAAACTCAAAACTTCATGCATTGCTCTCAAGGAACGCGGTTCATTTGCTGGAGCACAGCCGATATTTCTCTCTGTATAAATATCTACATAAATCAGTTGTTAGTGTAAAATAGCACATTCCAGCTTCTCCTCAGATCTCCAAATATGCAAACCTTCTTCCTTCCACAGAAACGCTTGTGGAGATTGTTATTTTTATTCCACCGAGTTCACTGACAGATGACTTTGCGGAGGGAATTTATTCTTGGATACCTTGCCAGGAACACTAAAAAAAAAAGAAGGCAGATCGCTGAAAGCCTTGGCTTGCTTCCAGGCCGAGTTGCTCACAAACAAGCATGACATAACATTGCCTGTGATCGTCCACCTGGACAGAGGGGGAATAATTATTTCTGCAGACCAGGAGTTTGTCACATCAGCGCATGTACTCGGAAAGCAAATGTTTTTACTGCCGTGTAAAATATCTCTCTTGAGTTTCATCAGGGCCATGTGATTGGATGCATGGGCCTTAACTGAAGGCAGCCTCCAGGACTATAATTCACTTGCTGCCAGGTTTCCCCCACTGCTGCGCTGAAAGTTTGTTCTAACCATTTCTTGGGGAAAGATAGGCTTTCGCAAACGGGTGTAGGCATGAATTAAACCCACCGGCCTTGAGTTTCTATCTGACACGATGCTGGAGTCTCCCGTTGAGTTGATGGATGAGTCTCAGCGGCTGTCGATGGAGAGGAGCTGGATTCTGGACACATGCCTCTGTCTGCCACGTATCGCGTTGAGAAAGCCAGATGAGGCGGATAGGTTGGCTGCCTTACCTGTCACTCGCTTGGCAGCCAGATCTCACAGCCCGTCATTTTTTTTTTTTTAAACATTCCCGGCAGATGTGATGCCGTTGTGGTCTTTCAGTGACTGTCTTCCCAGGAATCGGGACTAATCTTGCTTGATTTTTTTTTTCGCTTTGATGTCTGGTGTGCATTCGTAACTTTTCAGCAGCCCACTTTCCTGTGATAACTGGAATGCAAGCGTGGCTTTGCGAATTGTGTATTCGTGCATTCAGAAGGCTTGTCCAGACCAACACAGCTGAGGTGCAGTACAGGCCGATCGTCCGAGGTAGCTATGGAGGAGCGAGAACTCGTAACAGTGCATTTGTTAAAGGCATATCATGTTTGGCTAAATTGATTGAGTCCTTCCATGAAAAAGCAGCGAAGATGGATGAAAGCAGTACAGCTGATGATGTGTACATGACATTCAATAAGGCACATAATAGATTTGTCAGCAAAATTGAAAGGGCAAAATTGAATGCTGCGTGGATGCAAACTTGGCAACATGGCAGCAGAGTAGCAATAATGAATTTCTATTTTTCAGACTGGAGGAAGTGTATATTGGTGTCTCCCAGGCATCAGTGTTGGGGCCAGTGCTCTTCTTAATGCTCCAGATGTGAGGAGAAAGGACATATCTTCAAAGTTTGCAGATATCACAAACTTTGGAGATGTCGTGAAGGGTGAGGAGGGTATTAGCAGACTCAAGGAGGATGTAGAAAGATCTACAAGTTAGCCTTAGTATCCTTTGATATATTGTTGAGTGGCGGAGGGGGAAGGGAGAAGGCCTAGAGGAAGGACTGAAATGCTCCTGGAGTGAAGTGTGTGAGAATGTAGATTGGGAGTGAGGTGGGGTTGGGGGGTGGGGGGGGGGGGGGGGGTGAAGGACAGAATTGGGCTTGGCAGTGATGCTGATGTTGTGTGACAATAGGTTCATGCTCCGCTGTGATACCTAGTGTGGTTAAATAGACTGCTGAGAATGCCAGTGCGGACCCCTACACAAAGATTGGTCATTCCAGACAGATACTGGCAGGGTTCCTGGCTCCTGTGGGATGAGTAATCCAGCAAAGTGTAATTTCCTTCACAACAGGAAGGATGGAGGAAATAAATGAACGTTGAGGGATTAATTTGCATTGACATTCCTCACCATCTATTTTTCAATTATTTTCTTTGTGAGATGAAAGGGCTTTGCAAATGACTGTCTATCTCTCTCTGCCTATCATAGGGAAGCTCAGAACAGCTCACTCAGCAATCTTGCCCAGTGTGTCCACCCTTGAGCATGGCCTGAATTTTACGCTTTAACCCAGCGGCAGGTTTTTAGATGGGTGGGTGGGTGGTGGCGGGGGGGGTGGGGGGGGGGGGGTGCAGGGGAGCATGAAATCGCAGTGACAGGATTCCCTCTAGGTTCCCACCCATCCTGGCCACACGATGATTTTCCACTGGGGCGAGCAGGGCCTCAGATGGGAAGCCAAACCTTACTCCAACTGGGGTTAAGTCCATTTTGAGGCCGGTGGGAACATTGAACCTCCATGGTGGGGGCGGGGGGTGGGGGGGGGGGGGGCTGCCTGGGGGGGGGATCAAAGTTGGACGAAGGTGCAGGGGGTGTGAGGGGCCTCCATTAGAAGCCCCTTCCTGACTGGGGCGTCATCCCCTTACGGTCCGGTGACCTCCGAATCTCCCGGCCTCTCCCCCGAGACATTGATCTCCCCCCATGGTGATTCCCCAGGCCCTCCCTAGCCTTCCCGCCCTGGGTCACCTTACACTTTCCTTGTCTTCCAGCTCTGACACCAGCGAGACCCCTCCGTCTGGAAAATTCCGATCCATGTCTTGAATGATTGCTCAGAAATGAACATACCTCCATGGTTAAAGTACATGGTGCCACCTGTTGGCCTCGGGCTGATGAGACATTTTTCTCATTGTTCAACTCTACATCCCATTTGTGTAAAATATAGGAATAACTTCTTCCCCCCACTCAGACCCTGGAACTGCCTGAGTCAGCACACTTGGGAGGAGAAAAATGTAGTGCAGTGAATTGTCCCTGTGCCAGTATAAATACCTATCTCCCTTGACTATCTGGCATTGTGAATATAATAAATATATCGAAGGGATTAGCATTGGCAGTGAATCGAGCTGGAATAGGGTACTTTGGTTACCTCTGGTTAATGTCGAGGCTACACGCTGACAGTTGAAATGTATTGTTCTTCTGGTAATATTTAGAGTGCCAGAATTGCGATGAGATGGAAATAGAAACGTGTTGGTTTCTTTAAACAACTGGCTGCTGGGGTTCAAAGGTTAATGCTCGTTAAGGGAATGTACAACCCGATGGACGGCACTGGAAATCATTTCACCGAGAGAAATCCATGTTGGACTAATAGCCATGTCTGGTCAGGGTGAGTTGTCTTTTAAGTTGTGTGTTGAATTTTTAGCCTGTATTTTGCATTGCATGGCATGAAATAGCATGCAGGAGGTTAACGCCCAGGGACGTGCCAACTGTTTGTCAATGAAAAAGCTACCAGTTGAGACCAGGGAAATTGTTTTGATGAGATATCACAAAGGTGTGGGTCTCTGGGACAAACGCAATGGCTTTTCCAGCGTGTTGACAGTTTTGTCAATCCAAAGCATTCATGTCCGTCGCAGGCATCTTCTTTTCCATTGTCACGATGTGCCCATCCATCCAATAATGATTGATCTAATGCAGTTTGGAGGGATGCTGTCATCCCATCTAACCAGGCACACAACAAAGAATCCAGCCTCAGCCTGGAGAAGTGGGTTTGATTAACAGCTATTCTAGAGGCCTCTGATCAGGGTATATTGAGTGGCAATCTTCTTCGAGATAGTTTGAGGGATGATGGGTTTCAGTGGGTGTCCTTGGGTAGTCTGTAGGATTACATAGAACATACAACATAGGAACTGGCCATTTGACCCAAGGGGTCCATGATCCACACAAGATTCCACTCGCCCCTCTTCCTCACTCCCTGTTGGGTTGAGTATTGGAGTCAGCAGGCTAATTGCTATGTTTTAATGCTTAGAGCCAAGCAGCTGATCTTGGTTGCAAATGGCATACCTTGTTCTTCAGGGTAAGAAGTAAATCAACAGTTCAATGTTTTTCAAGAGGGAGCAAGTGGAACCTATTATTATGGGTGAAGTGCTCAGGATTGGAGATGGTTGCTAACGATTGCAAGGGCAGCAGATGCATGAGGACACCGCCACCTGCAAGTTTCCCTCCAAGCCAAACACCATCCTGACTTCAAACTATATCTTTGTTCCTTCACTGCTTATTGTCACTGGAACTCACGGTCCTAACAGCATAGAGGGTGTACCTACACCACATGGATTGCAGCGGCTCAAGAGGTCGGCCCACTACCACCTTCTCAAGAGCAATTAGGGTTGTTGGGTAATAAATTCTGGCCTTGCCAATGATACTTTAACATTTCTCCTTCATTCACTAGAACACATCAACTGTTAATTACAAATTACAGCGTTGGGTTCGTGGAAGATACTCTGTTACATCTCAAAATCCAAAGAGTAGAAACTAGAGAGTTTTTTAGATGCAGTACAGCAGCTTTGCAATCGGATCATAGAATCATAGAATCCTACGGTGCAGAAGGAGGCCGTTCCTTCCCAGGCCCTTTCCCCATAACCCCATGCATTTACCCTAGCTAGTCCCCCTGATACTAGAGGGCTTTAACAAATAAATCTCTTATTTTTTTATTAGTGTGCATAGAACTATCATTTTGTTCATCTTTAGGATGGAATGGAAGCAGTAGCTGGAAAATTATCGTCCCATTGACCTTAGTGGATAAGGTTTTTTTAGCATATCATAGAATCATAGAATCCCGACAGTGCAGAAGGAGGCCATTTGGCCCATCGAGCCTCCACTGACAACAAACCTACCCAGGCCCTATCCCCATAATCTCCACATATTTACCCTGCTCATCCCCCTGATACTAAAGGGGCAATTTAGCATCACCAATCAAACTAATCCGCACGCATATTTTTGGACTGTGCAAGGAAACCGGAGCACCCGGAAGAAACCCACGCAGACAAGGGGAGAACGTGAAAACTCCACACAGGCACCCCAGACCAGAATTGAACCTGGGTCCCTGGCGCTGTGAGGCAGCAGTGCTAACTGCCATGCCGCCCGAAATCTTCACACCCACACTGTTTATTTTTACCCTTTGGGGGATAATGGGAGAAGTGGTGGAAGGATTCCTGAGCTGATTATCGGCCCGTTGAACCACATTATGAACACTCCTTCTGTGCCCAACACGTCTGGGCGTTGGAATTGAACCACAGCTTCTGGTCCAGAGTAGAGGCACTACCACTATGCCAGAAGGCTGCCACCTTGGGTGCAGTCCAGTGAAGATACGATGGGCATAATGATTGTCCTAGCAACTAAAATGCTCTTGTTATATTAATTGTCTGGCCATTATATGTGGGGAGATGATTAAGTGCATTGGTGATTATATATTTGACTGAGTGATTCTAGTGAAATCTTTTAGAAGGCTTTTATACTTTGGTTAAATAATTAATAGAGAAAATTTTCAGTTGCTAATCTTGGTTCTGTAATCTAATGTGGCACAGGATGTGAACAGAGTTTCTCTCAAGCTCGGGTTTTAGTTGTACATTACAGTTCTCGGCTGTAATCTTAAAATAGGTGGTCTGTCTGTTTTTGCATTTGGGAAAAGATATTCTGGAATGGACCTTTCTATTGTTATGATGGAGGAATTCTCCAAGACACAGCAAGCAGATGAATTATTTTCCAAGCTGGTCACTCGGATACTAAAGTGCAGAATAGCAATGTCAATACATTCCTTGCTGTGTGAGTCAGCAGCAGTGTAACACGTTGCCTATAGCAGTAATCTTGCCCAGGTTGTGGAAGGTACCTGCTAAGGAGCAGTGTATGAGAGGAATAGAGGAACATTGTCAAGTCAGGTTCAGCAGTGGCATTGTTTGGAGGTTTTGTGTGTATTTGCTATGTAGTGACTGTAATCGTACTCTATTGTGGTCATCAACACCACAATATCATTCCACTCACTGTTTGACTAGGAAGGAAAGAAGAATGTCCAATAGGTTGATCCCTGGGATGAAGCAGTTATCTTATGAGGAAAGGTTGAGCAGGTTAAGCCGATATTCATCAGAATTTAGACAAATGAGAGGTGACCTTATTAAAATATATAAGATTCTGATAGGGTAGATGCTGAGAGGATATTTCCTCTTAGGCAAATCTAGAAGTAGGAGGTACAATTTCAAAATGGGGGTTATTCAATTTTAGATGGAGATGAGGAAGATTCTCTTCTCTCTCTCTCTGTCAGGATGGTTAATGTTGGGAATTCTGTTCCACAGACAGCAGTGGCAGCTGAGTCACTGAATATATTCAAGGCTGAGTTAGACAGAATCGTTGAGATACTAGAAATGAAAGGGTTATGGGAGGCAAGCATGAAAGTGCAATCATGAGGCTGCATATTAAAGGGCGGGGGGAACAGACATTTGGACAGTTTGCCCTCCCAGAAGCAAGGTTGACATGGAGTCACCTTACTCTTGCCGCCAGGTTTGGGTTCCGCCAGGGTCACTTATTTCCTGATCTCATTATAGCCTTTGTTCAAACATGTGCAAAAGAGCTGAACTCCAGAGGTGAGAGTGACTGCCATTGACATCAAGGCAGCATTTGACCAAGTGTAGCATCAAGGAGACCTAGCAAAACTGAAGTCAATGACAAAATGGAGAAAATTCTCTGCTGGTTGGAGTCATACTTGGCACAAAAGAAGATGATTGTGCTAATTTGAGGTTAATCAGCTTCAGGACATCACTGCAGGAGTTCCTAAGGGTAGTGTCCTAAACCCAACCATCTTCAGCTGCTTCATCAATGACCTTCCTTCCATCATAAAGTCAGAAGTGGGGATGCTTGCTGATGACTACAGTGTTCAGTATCAGTTGCGAGTCCTCAGATACTGAAGCAATTCATGTCCAAAAGCAGCAAGACCTGGGCAATATCCACGCTTATGCTGACAAGTGGCAATTAACAGTTGTGTCACACACGTGCCAGGCAATGACCATCTCCAACAAGAGAATATTTAACCATTGCCCCCTTGATATCCAATGACATTACCATCACTGCATCACCCACTGTCAACATCCTGGGGATTACCATTGACAAGAAATTGAACTGGGCTAGCCATACAAATACTGTGGCTACCTAAAAAGCGACCTAAAAATTCCTAAAATGCTAGGAATCCTACAGTGTGTAACTCACCTCCTGACTCCCTAAAGCTTGTCCACCATTTACAGGTCAGGAGTGTGGGAGGATAATCTCCACTTGCTGGATGAGTGCAGCTCCAATAACACTCTAAAAGCTCAACACCAACCAGGCCAAAACATCCTGTTTGATTAGTACCCCATTCTCAAACGTCCACTCCCTCCACCACTGACACACAGTGGCAACAGTGTGTACGTCTACAAGATGTTCAGACAGCACTGTCTGAACTTACCAAACATTCTTAGACAGCATCTTCCAAACCTATGACCATTACTATTTAGAAGGATAAGGGCAACACCACCACCTGAAAGTTCCTCTCCAAGTCACTCTCCATCCTGACTTAAAAATATATCGCTGTTCCTTCACTTGCTGGGTCAAATTACTGACCCCAAGTGGCATCCTCCACTGTATTTTTAAGATCCTTGGGAAAAAAGTTAAGGAGTAGGTCCCATGGCATCACACTGGCAGGTGGGCTCACCAGCAACTTATTTTGTAAAAGATCCAGTTTGCATTTTTAGAAAACTATAGAAATCTCCCCCAACCATCCATAGATGCCCCCCAATGGAACACCCACCCAGGCACTGGCCTCTGGGCTGTGCACCCTGGCAGTGACCGGGCAGTGCCATGGTATTGCCCAGGCATGACGCTGTCCTCCCTGGGGGACGTACTCACCTGCGTGCTTCCGGCGGGTTCTGCTTACCAGGAGTGCTTTGTGTAGGACCTGTTGTGATTCGCATCAGCATGTCCTCTCACCAATGTGAATGGACGTTCCAATGAAGTTGTGGGGCAGGGGGAGGACTATCAGGCGTAAAGACCTGACGATTATGTTTAAATGCATTCTGATAGGGGCATCGGGATTCCCATTACATCATTGGCGGGGGTGCAGGGACAATCGAAACAGGAAATCCCATTGGCGTAAACCGTATTTTTAAAGTTAAAAGTTTATTTATTAGTGTCACAAGTAGGCTTACATTAACATTGCAATGAAGTTACTGTGAAAATTCCCTAGTCGCCACACTCAGGCACTTGTTCGGGTACATTGAGGGAGAATTTAGCATGGCTAATGCACCCAATCAATGCGTCTTTCAGACTATGGGAAGAAACCGGAGCACCTGGAGGAAACCCACACAGACACGGGAAGAACGTGCAGTCTCCGCACAGACAGTCACCCAAGCCGGGAATCAAACCTGGGTCCCTGGTGCTGTGAGGCAACAGTGCTAACGACTGTGCCACCGTGACTTGGGAGGGATTTCCTGTTCCTGGCGCCAATCTCCCCCCCACCCCACTTCTCCCCCCCCCCACTCCACCCCCAAGAAAACAGGAGCCGAAACCCCTCCTCGATATGTTGAAATTCCACATATGAAGGTTGCAAATGCAGTTTATTCTTAAATAGTTTGAAGTGAAAAACCTTCTGAGAGCCCTGAGGTTGGGCATCATGCACATCCTGAGAATACAAAACATGCACCAGAACTTGTATTCTCATCTCAATCCGCAATGAGCATCCTACCTTCACCAGTTCTGCCCCCTTTTCTGATATAAAAGGTTATTGGAATGCTACTTTGTAATGGTAAAATTAAACATTAAACTTCTCAGTGGGAGTTAAGGCCAGAGGAATGCAGATGTGAAGTATTTAAAAGCAGAATTGTATATGGGTGCAAAATAATATGGGTCCATGTGCCTGAATCACAAAAACTCAGTTTGCAGGTGCAGCAGGTGTTCAAGAAGGCAAATGGAATGTTGGCCTTTATCGCGAAGGGGATGGAGTATAAAAGCAGGGAGGTCTTGCTGCAATTGTACAAGGTACTGGTGAGGCCGCAACTGGAGTACTGTGTGCAATTTTGGTCCCCTTATTTGCGGAAGGATGTATTGGCCTTGGAGGGAGTACAGAGAAGGTTCACCAGGTTGATACCGGAGATGAGGGGGTTAGCTTATGAGGAGAGATTGAGTAGATTGGGCCTGTACTCATTGGAGTTTAGAAGGCTGAGGGGAGATCTTATAGAGACATATAAGATAATGAAGGGGCTAGACAGGGTAGAGGCAGAGAGATTCTTTCCACTTAGAAAGGAAACAAGAACTAGAGGACACAACCTCAAAATAAGGGGGAGTCAGTTGAGGACAGAGTTGAGGAGGAACTTCTTCTCTCAGAGAGTCGTGAATCTCTGGAATTCTCTGCCCATTGAAGCAGTGGAGGCTACCTCGTTAAATATGTTTAAGTCACAGGTAGATAGATTTCTGATCAATAAGGGAATTAAGGATTATGGGGAGCGGGCGGGTAAGTGGAACTAAACCACTATCAGATCAGCCATGATCTTATTGAATGGCGGGGCAAGCTCGAGGGGCTAGATGGCCTACTCCTGCTCCTATTTCTTATGTTCTTATAAGAAACATGGGATTGTAGCTTTCTAGGAGGTGATCTTTAATCTGTATCTGACATTCATTAGGCTACCACTAAAAATAAAGAAAAGGTTGTGCAGCCCAATAATTTTAACAACGGAAAATAAGGAAGAAATAACTAAAATATCAAATTTAAATCAAAGGGGCAGGCTCACAGAAAACACAGGTGAGAATTGTGCATTGTGTCACGGGAAGCATCCAGTGAACTTGTAGAGGTTGTGCTGGTGTTCAGAGGTGAATTATCATGTTAACTATGGGACTAGGTAAGTCTAACTTGCATGGGATTTCCCAGATATTGGCCAACCTTACAAGCAGGCAATATAACTAAAATTCAGAGAGGATAGTCTAACAAACTGAACGTTAGAAAAACTTGAAAAATTATCAAATTAGGTTAGACCTGTGACTCTGAGGGAAGTCAAAACTTTAATTTCATGAGATGACTGTCAACAAACCTTCGATTTACTTTTGTAGTGTGTGATCCTTTTCAGTGTGTGGGCCCTTAATTTTTTTTTGCACAGTTGTGCATGTGCAGTAGTAACCCAAAGGGACTGACATGCATAGCCTTTACAGGGACTTTTGCAGGATGCTGGGTTGTCATGCAACTTGGTGCCCATCAGTCACAAAAGATGTCCTTTGAACC
This sequence comes from Mustelus asterias, assembly GCF_964213995.1. NCBI lineage: Eukaryota > Metazoa > Chordata > Chondrichthyes > Carcharhiniformes > Triakidae > Mustelus > Mustelus asterias. Next base: position 57,878,065 of record NC_135808.1, read on the forward strand.
AGCAGATCCACAACTTGTTGCTGATCGGTTCAATAAGCTCAAATTGTAATGTGAACCTTGTTTTCACATTGCATCATGACCCCTCCCCTCGCTATACTTAATTACCTCTAGACCTACAGCCCTCCAGAATTACTCACCTACTCTAGCCCTGGCACATTCTAACCATATTAAACCGGCCATTATTGGTAGCCATCCCTTCAGCTGCTCAGGCTGTAAGCTCTGAAATTTCTTCTGTACATCTCACTACCTGGTCCTCTTACCTAGATGCTCCTTAAAACTTATCTCACCTGATCTGCTTTAATATTTCCTTAGGTGGCTTGGTGTCAAGTTTTTTCCAATTATGCTCCTGCAAAGCCCCTTCGAATGTTTTACTATGTCAAAGACACGATGTAAATGTAAGTTACAGTGGTTATATTGGGCCCTATTTTCAAAGAATAAGCCTCCTGCGATCTGCCTTCATTCTCAGATATAGGGGCGAATTTTACCGTCCCACCCGCTGTGTGACTAATGCTGCATAATTCACTTTCCTGGTGTTGACTTCACACAAGTTGATGGGTATGCCAAGATGATTCAGCCCTGTCAGTGATGGCACAGAAGTTCCAGTAGAAACAGTGTAGCTGAGGCCAGGTAGTCAGTCTGGCCCAGCCACTTCTCTCTGCTGCTGGTTAAAGTTTTAAAAGGTCAGGCTGAGTGAGTTTGCAGTACAGCAAGGCAGTACAATTGACTCAATCAGCTAGAACTTTCATGTCACATTACTCCCACCTCTCCACTCTGGTTTTGAAAAAGGGTGTGTATCCCTCCTCTGGGTTCCTGAGATGGTTAAATGTTCCAATCCAACCATTAAGAATTGAACGGAAGAGTGTGGGGTTCTTTGTCATAGCGGTCAAGTAGGCTCTGGTTGGCCAACTTCCTCTGGGTTAGGAAGTGAGGATGACCTTTGTATAGTTCTCTTTGAACCTGATCTGTGCAGTCCCATAGGCTGTTGTTAGCATATCTTCAGTGATAACGAGTGGTGAGTTCCCTGATATTGCCAGAAAGCTCTTTTTGTTCCAGAGTCACAGACAGACAAAGCTTCAGCTATTTTAAAATCTTACAACTAGCCATGAGGATATGTATTTTTCTTTACAAAAATATGCAGCGTGAGACCTTGGATCACACAAGTGATCAAGAGAACCCCTATTGGGAATCTTCCCCAACTAAGTTACTTTGGCAGGTAGGAGCCTAGATCTAAGTGAAGAGGGAGTAGGCTTTGACAGAGCCAACTTCCACCATGAACACAATCGGCACGCATTCCCGTGCACTATCCTAGACTTACCATCGCCTTTCACCTGAAGGTTAGGAGGGCAGGGAGGGAGTCAAGTTCTGTCTCCCAATGGGATTTTAGCTTGTGGAGGTTATGGACACAACAGAACAAGGCCAGAGAAGACTTTTCCAGGGTTGTGCAGTGAGTGAAAATGGCTGTAGTTGTGGATTTGGAAGCAGTCAATTATTTCAAAAGGAGTATTGAAGGGAATAAACTTTCAGGGGATCAAGCGCAGGTGTGGAACTGACTGGATTGCTCTGTTGAGAACCAGCATGGACTCCAGGGCTGAATGAACTCATTCTGTTCCATAAATTATGCTATGACTCTCCATGATTTGAGGCTTTAGAGGACTAAGATATCGAGGCAGCCTCAAGAAACTAGTCTTTATTTTAATACCAGTCTTAAAATTATTAAAAGGTGCAGTAGATAAAGTTGAAGTAAGCAAGTCATTTATTGTGGACTATAAGAAGAGTTTACACATAAATTCAAACTTAACCAGCCTCCAGCAAAGTCAGAGACTAGAACAATATGTTTCCTTTGAAGGAGCTTGCAGTCAATTGGTTTGGGGTCAGTTTGAAAGGTTGCTGGATCAACAGGTGTTGTGAATGGGAATTGCAACTTATAAAGGCTTATGTAAAGGACTGCATAACCACTTTTCAGATAAGATGGGGAAAGGATCCCAGAGATTTATGTCATTCTATAGTACATGTGGCAAGTTCTGAATTCCAACGAGGTCCATCCCATATTCCAGTGCAAAATGTACTATAACCCCCATTATAATCTCACACACAGGAAGCTCTGGACTCCAGCAGGCATCATTCCCAATCTAATGTGCAGCACAGTGAGGCACTCATTACAACCTAATGCACTAAGTGCTGTCAGTTTAAATCAGCTATATCCCCTCTTCCAGTGTTAAGCACACTGGAACTCTCAGTAGAGCCAACCTTGCGATTTAACCCTTTCAATAATGGATATCAGTTCTTTTTCAGCATACACTTGGGGATCTCACAAGAAGCTTTCAAGGATGCTGGGCTAATCTGGCTGTCTCCTAATGTGCAATGCCGCAGGCAACCTAGGAGAGTCAGCCTGAAACATAAGGATAGTGCCTTGGCCTGTGTACATTATTGTTACAGAAATTTATTTTATTCAATATTTTATTTATTACTTATGATTACTGAGCATTTCACTGTCAATGGGGCCTTATTGCAAGTAAAAGGTGTTGAGAGATGGTAGACACCTCGAATATGGATCATTTTGCCCCCGGTTAAAGACGGTGTCAGCCAATTCACTTCCAACTCTCCACTTAGCCAGGCAGTGGCTTTCTTTTGGCCTTTTGGGAAATGTTTTTTAGATTTCTGTATTTGGAGAAGCCAGGAAGCAGTGTTTCAATCCAGCGTCTTTCTCCCGGCAGTCTCTTTTGAAAATGTTTCTCCCCTCCTCTCCAGAAGGTCCTGCCCCACTCTGGGGCTGCTGTTGTTTCACACGTGTAGGGAAACCTCCAGCAACATCCTGCCACAGAACATTGCGCCGTTCACTCAACAGAGGAGGCCACTACTGTGCTTACCTGATGTGTACATACACAAGCATGTACACACATGTACACTTGTGGCTCTGCAGCCTGAAAAGGCACTGCATCACCACCAATTTCCTGAACTCCATTTAGTGTCCTCCACCCAGGTCCGGAGCGATTGTTTCCTCTTTCTGGATGGATCTGTGCCACACTGGGACAGTGCAGCACCAGCACGGGAACTCTTCCATGCCCCCTCCCCCTACCCTCCCCACTGCCACCGATTTATATTAACACTTACTCCTAATCATACTCACAAACAAGGTAACTGATATCCATCTGGCTGTCCATCAACCTCAACCACACGTCTATCCACACAACTCTATCTTTCAGAAAAATAATCCGAGTGATAACATTTTGTCCATAGGACCATAAGATACAGGAGCTGAATTAGGCCATTCGGCCCATCGAGTCTGCTCCACCATTCAATCATGACTGATATGATTCTCAACCCCATTCTCCTGCCTTTTCCTCGTAACCCTTGATCCCCTTCAAATTATGTTTAACAAACCTGTTGGAAACTTTTTGAGGATGTTACTTGTAGCATAGATAAAGGATAATCAGTGGATGCAGTGTATTGGGCTCTTCAGAAGGCTGTTGATAAGGTTCCACACAGGAGGTTAGTGAATACAATTAGAGCACATGGGATTGAGGGTATATATTGATTATGGATGAGAATTGGTTCACAGACAGAAAGCAGAGTCGGAATAAATCAGGATTTATTCTGTATCAGTGCTGGGGTGACAGTTGTTCACAATCTGTATAAACGATTTGGATGAGGGGACCAATTGCAATATTTCCAAATTTGCTGATGACACCAAACTGGGTGGGAATGTAAGTTGTGGGGAGGATACAAGGAGACTTCAAGAGGACTTGGACAGGCTAAGTGAATGAGATAGAACATGGCAGATAGAATATAATGTAGATAAGTGTGAAGTTCTTCACTTTGGTAGAAAAAACAGAAAGGCTGAGTATTTGTTAAATGGTGAGAGTTTGGGAAGTGTTGATGTCTAAAAGGGCCTGGGTGTTCTTGTTCACCTGTATTCCTTAGAGTTTTGAAGAATGAGTGGTGACCTTATTGACTTCCAAAAGTCTTATGGGGTGTGTGACGAGGTAGATGTAGCTAAGGTTTTTCCCCTTGCTGGTGAGTCTAGAACCAAGGGACATAATCTTAGAATAAGGAGCAGACCAGTTAAGATGGAAATGAGGATTTTCTTCACCCAGAGGGTTGTGAGTCTTTGGAATTCTTTACTCCAGAGAGTTGTGGAAACTCAATCATTGAGTATGTTCAAGACAGAAATTAGATTTCGAGAGACTAATGACATTGAGGGATATGGGGATAGCATGGGAAAATAGCAAAAGGTGGATGATCAGCCATGATATAATTGAATGGCAGAGCAGGCTCAAAGGGCTGAATGGCCTATTTCTGCTCGTATCAATTCAATTTAAAAACATATAACTGGAAATAATCAAGCTGGTATCAGGAACTGTGACCATGAAGCTGTTAGATTGCCATAGAAATGGGGTAGCACAGTGGCCCAGTAGTTAGCACTGCAGCCTCACAGTGCCAGGGACCCGGGTTAAATTCTGGCCTTGGGTGATGTCTGTGTGGAGTTTGAATGTCCTCCCTGTGTCTGCATGAGTTCCCTCCAGGTGCTCTGGTTTCCTCCCACAATCCAAAAATCCAATGGGTTAGGTTGATTGGCCATGGTCAATTGCCCTTTAGTGTCAGGGAGATTAGCAGGGTAAATATGTAGGGTTATGGGGATAGGGCCTGCGTGGGACTGTTGTCAGTGCAGGCTCGATGGGCTGAATGGCCTCTTTCTGCACTGAAAGTATTCTATGATTCTATGAAATCTCAATGAGTTTACTAATTACTTTTTAAGGAAGAAATCTTGCCATCCTTTCCTGTTTTGGACAATAGTTGAGTCCAATCCCACACCAACTAGGTTGACTCTTAACAACCCTGTTGGGTGGCCTAACAAGCCAGCCAGACATATAAACATAGTGACACAAAAACGGCTCACCAAGCACCTCAGGATGACTAGGGCTGGGTGATGCCCACATCCCAAGGGTGAAGCGAAAGAAGATAAGATATAGCAGACTAACAGACAACGCTGTAGCAACTGTGAGCATCACTGTCAGCTGCACCAGCCATGAACAGGGCTTGGGACATAGAGTTGTACTCGCCTTGTGTTTACAATTTGGTTAGGATCTTGGCCTTGTACAGGTAGTACACACTCCTGGTAGGTGTGTGATTATGATAACAATACTGGTGAGTGCTGGAAGCAGTTACTTCAAATTCTCTTTGCGTTCATCACAGGCAGGGTGCGCAGGCCAATTGAAAACACATTTTCTGGCTTGGCTCCCGCCCCTGGTATTGGGTTCCAGTGTGTTCCAGACACTGTCGAATTGAGCTCGATTGTAGTAAGTTCTCCCTGAAACTGTTTTGTAAACACGGGAGGCCTTACTTGGGAACGGCTTGTTTTGTTTGGATAATTAACCACAGAGAACCAGATCTTGAATTACTTACACTAAGGGCCTGGGTTTGCCAGCTTTGACTGTACCTGTGGAGAGAAACCTGTTTAATGCTTGTCCCGGATGAGGTTCCCCCACCCCATTCAGAGACTGAGATTTTTATGACTCACTCGGTTTTATTATTTCCGCTGGTATCCCTGGAATAGCAAGCTCTCCTGCTTAAAGGGAAACCCTGCTCGCAGGGGCAAGCTGAGGAAATCACCACTGTTTTTATAATGGTGTAACGTGGATGAAGGGCCAACGCACACAGTGCAGGAAAGCATACAGGGATTGGAACAAGGGGAAGGGAGGACGAGGTCAGTCTGGAGTTGGCGGTTAGGCGCTGCCAAGACCGGGTTTTAAAAGACAGCCAGGAGAAAGGGATCACAGAGCTGAGGCCAGGCAAAGAATCTGCTTGTTTTCCCTTTTGGAGTTTTCCAGGGTTGAGTGAATCAGACAGACTCACCCCGCGGTTAGTGCTGGTCTGTGTGGGATCTGGGTGCTTGGAACTGCTGGTACCAACACTTCCAAAAGACAGCGCGAAAACACCTTTGGAAGTAGTGAGACAAATCCCAATTTCAACACACACAGGAGCAAGAACCTGCATTTTAGAATGACCATTCACACCTTACAGGCATTCAAAACAGCAAATGAGGTACTTTTAAACTGGAGTTCCTGCTGTCACGTCGGGAATGTGGCAGACAATATACTACTATTGAAGGCCAATAGTAAGCCTTCTTAGCGATGTTGATTGGCCAGGGACTGGGGAGAACCCCCCTGCTCTTCTTGTCATATATCCATCCGCGAGGGTAGATGGGAGGGTCTCAGTTTGAGACTTCATCCAGGAACGTGGCATCTCTGAGAATGTAGCACTCTCAGTACGGTGCTGAAGTGTCAGCCTTGTCCAGTCTCTGTAGTAAGATTTGAACCCGCCAACTTCTAAACCACTGGGGAGAATGTTACAACCAAGCCGGGCAAATTTGCTCTTCAATGATCCTTGTTGACTTTATTCCTGGCTTCCGTTCTCTATGGGAATTCTTGCAGGAGCTTAGACTCATTAGTTCTTCTGCTCTGGGGTGTTTATGAAAGCACTTGGGTTCAGATCACAGTTCGAAAGTGGTCGTTCTGACGTGACAGGGCGGCACGGCAGCACAGTGGTTAGCACTGCTGCTTCACAGCCAGGGACCTGGGTTCGATTCCCGGCTTGGGTCACTGTCTGTGTGGAGTTTGCATATTCTCCTCGTGTCTGCATGGGTTCCCTCCGGGTGCTCCGGTTTCCCCCCACAGTCCAAAGATATGCGGGTTAGGTTGATAGGCCATGCTAAAATTGCCCCTTAGTGTCCTGAGATGCGTAGGTTGGAGGGATTAGCGGGTAAATATGTAGGGATATGGGGGTAGGGCCTGGGTGGGATTGTGGTCGGTGCAGACTCGATGGGCCGAATGGCCTCTTTCTTCACTGTAGGGTTTCTATGGTTCTTTCTATTGTCTATTCAATAGCATCCCTGAGCCATGACGTATCAGTATCTGGGTGCAGTGTCAGGATACATGGTAGCATAGGAAACTGACAAAGAATGTGTAGAATGATCAATTACACATGATCGGGCCCCAAAATTGTTGACCATTTGAGCCCTGATGTCTCCTTTTCGAAAGTGAAGCTGTGGATTCACTGGTGTTCAGTAGGAATGGAACTGCTCTGTCTGAAGCTGCGGGTAAAATTGATTTGATCATCCTGTAACCCTTCATTCTTGCGAAGGAAATTGCACTAAAATGCTGCAATCTCAGCGCTCTGCACCTCAAACATTGACTATTCCACTGGGCATGTTGAATCACGCTGACTATTTGCTTTTATCTCAGGGTGGGGCAGATGGGATTAAAACAACGTGCTTGGCCACAGTTTGTGCCAGCAATCAAGTTAGAAATTCCTGAAGGAGGCAGGTGGGCACAGAAGTCACTCAGCTTGTTTTTTTTGTAAATTGAGTTTGTGTCTTTATATGCCCTGTTTGTGAACAGAACTCCCACTCACCTGATGAAGGAGCAGCGCTCCAAAAGCTAGTGGCTTGTGCTACCAAATAAACCTGTTGGACTTTAACCTGGTGTTGTGAGGCCAGTGTTAATGACAGGTGATGTGAGCAGACTTTGTGTTGATGGATCCCACAGTTGAACACCACACTGACATTCTCTATCTTGAGATCAGCCATAAACCTGCAGCCCGGCATTAATCACCAGCTCTGAGAGTGAGAGAAAAAGAAAGAGAGAGAGAGGGCACAGGAAGGGGATAAAGACCAACACTACAGTGTACAAGTATGTACAGTTGGGATTATAAACTCAGATCACCATCTGTACAAAAATAAGCCAAAGGTTGTCTCCACTGCATGTGACCATCTGCTAATTATGCTGAGGAGGGAGCTCAGCTGCGTATCCAGGCAACTAAAGGGAAGCAGCAGCAGGGATGTTATTTGGTACCACATGGCTTTGCTCTTTAACCAATTGCACTTTGCTATCAGGTTAATGCACAGCTGAGCACCAGTAAAACGTCTTGAGGATGTCTGTGAGTCATCGTGTCTACAGCATAGATCAACTCCTCGAGTTTCACCTCATATTTTCAAATTTGAGTACAGGAATCACCCTTTTCCAAGGCTGACCTGATACCTCAAACTCTTACTGGCAGTAATGTGTTCAAACTTGCAGATCATTGAATGGTGCAGCACATAAGGTGACCATTTGGCCCAACATTCCTTCATTTGCTGACTCTGAAAGAATTATCCAATTAGTCCCACTCTCCTACTCTTTCCTCAAAGCCCTGCAAATTTTCCCACTTCCTGTATTTATGTAATTCTCCTTAAAAGTTACTATCAAATCTACACACACCGTCCTTTAAGACAATGGATTCCAGATCATAACAACTTGTTGTGTAGAAAAATTTGCGTACCTCACGGCATCTCTAGCTCTGCTGCCTAAGCCCGCTGGAGAGGCCAGCAGCAGAGTGCTCAGGGATGCCATTGGGCATGCGCCGATCACCCCATATCCAAGCACCCATCCCCCCCAATCACTGGCCTCCCGATCACTGGCCCCGACCTCTGATGGCTGGCCCCGGCCTCCCAATCGCCAGCCCCACATCAGCCCCCCCACTCCCTCCAGGTTGCAGAGGTCTTCCTTTCCCTCCCCTGCTACCTCCCACCACACAGTCTGGCCCTGCCCCCCCGTGAGGCCCTGTCCCCTCAGGCCCCACCCCTTTGGCACTGCCCGGTGCCTGGTTGGCACTGTCAGTGTGCCAGGATGGCAGTGCAAGGGTGCCCAGTGGGCAGTCCCACCAGCGAGGCCATCATGTCAGGTCCCCATTGCTGGGGACCATCTATGGTCCCTGCTGGTGGGAGTCTTCACCGGTGAGGTCGGAAACCTAAGTGAGCCCGGACAATTGCACCCTGGACATACTGAACAGATGCAAATTTGGATATAAATATTCAAAGCAGTCTCGTGCTGTTCTCCGTCATAAATAATGGCTTGGGAAGATCGCAACCGGCCGGACACTGGTTGCGGTTCCTGTTATTGGCCTCCTGCTGACATTTCCTACCCTGCTACACTACTCGACCAGCGTAATGGGGCAGGAAAATCACGTCCATTAAATGTCAACTTAACCTTCTTTGTTCTAAGCAAAACAAGACCAGTTTCTCTAGTCTCTCTACAGAGCTGCGGTCCCATGTCAAATGCAGCCTTTCCACAATGATGCACAGAGGTCAGATAACTTGTATTCAAATCTGTTTGAGGTATGTGGCGAAAGTACACATGCCTTGGATTTATGGTGCACCTTTTCATCTCAGAAGGGCCCAGTACATTACGCAGTGACTGTGACTGCAGCATCTGCCAGTGTGAACAGCGATTCAGTTCTTGAGCAGTTCCCACTAACAGAAGTGAAATAAATCTGTTTGGACTACAGGGGAAATGTTGAAGTTTCTGCTCTTCAGTGAGCCACAGAACCTTTAATGTCACTGAACCCCTCAGCTTAATGTTTCCACTGGACAAGAGCACTGCAGTCACAACAATCCCCTTACCACTGCATGGCAAAATTAACTTTGATATCAGCTCATACCTGAGAATGGGATTTAAAACCATCTAACTAAAGAGTTGGCAATGCTAGCACTCGAATAAAATGGTTCATTTGAAGAGCTTTCCTGAGAACCATCTTCACACTGGATATCTTGGGAGAGTTGAAACTCAAGACACTATCTTTTTCAATCTTGTTCAATTAAGGTTTTGTAAATAAAAACACTCAATTGACCCAAACAAGTCTTCAATTCTTCCGATTTCAGTGCTCCCGACTTCGCACATTCCTCCAGCCACTTTGCTCCAAAAATATTATCTCATGAACCATTCGCACTCTCTGTGTCACTGACTTACTTGTTCCCCAACTCTCTCACACTCTCTGTGTCACTAACTTTCTCTGCTACTTATTCCCCACCTCACTCACTGTGAATGGAAATACCCAGCCCCATTTTCCTCTCTCAATCATTTCATTTTTACATTCTGTCCTACGATGTTCAAACCCATCACCAAAGATGGCAATTCGGACCAAAGTTCTTCATTAATGTAGTGCTTTTTCAACATAAATGTACCAATCACATTTAGGATTGGTGAAACAATAATGTTGGTTCGTTATTTGAAGAAACTGCTATATACAGGAAATATTCACTGGGAGGCTATGGGACCCATTTCTGATTGCGATCACTGCTGCTTACATATATGCTATATATCTTACCCTTTCTCAGTGTTTTTAATGATTGACAACAGTTTAAGATATGCTGCCTTCAAGATATATGTCATCATATCACAACATGGAACCTTGAAAGCTTCACTCCAGTCACCTCAAGTCTCCTCTTTTCCAATGAGAACAAGAGCGACTTCCTTAACCTTTCCGTGGAACTTTAATTCCCGATGTTTGTAATCATTGTGCACTGCTCTCTGCGTCTTCTGAGCAGCAGGAGTAATGTAGGGAGGAGATAAAACTGACCTCTTTGCCCCAGCTTCCTCCGAATATCTCTCCCTACATTTCCATTCACAGTGAGTGAGGTGGGGAATAAGTAGCAGAGAAAGTTAGTGACACAGAGAGTGTGAGAGAGTTGGGGAACAAGTAAGTAAGAAATAATGTAGGGAGGAGTTATACAATAAATGGTAGAGTCATCAGGAGTATAGAAACACAGAGGGACCTAGGTGTGCAAGTCCACAAATCCTTGAAGGTGGCAACACAGGTGGAGAAGGTGGTGAAGAAGGCATATGGTATGCTTGCCTTTATAGGACGGGGTATAGAGTATAAAAGCTGGAGTCTGATGATGCAGCTGTATAGAACGCTGGTTAGGCCACATTTGGAGTACTGCGTCCAGTTCTGGTCGCTGCACTACCAGAAGGACATGGAGGCGTTAGAGAGAGTGCAGAGAAGGTGTACCAGGATGTTGCCTGGTATGGAGGGTCTTAGCTATGAGGAGAGATTGGGTAAACTGGGGTTGTTCTCCCTGGAAAGACGGAGAATGAGGGGAGATCTAATAGAGGTGTACAAGATTATGAAGGGTATAGATAGGGTGAACAGTGGGAAGCTTTTTCCCAGGTTGGAGGTGACGATCACGAGGGGTCACGGGCTCAAGCTGAGAGGGGCGAAGTATAACTCAGATATCAGAGGGACGTTTTTTACACAGAGGGTGGTGGGGGCCTGGAATGCGCTGCCAAGTAGGGTGGTGGAGGCAGACATGCTGACATCGTTTAAGACTTACCTGGATAGTCACATGAGCAGCCTGGGAATGGAGGGATACAAACGATTGGTCTAGTTGGACCAAGGAGCGGCACAGGCTTGGAGGGCCGAAGGGCCTGTTTCCTGTGCTGTACTGTTCTTTGTTCTTTGAATATCTTTCCAAGAATTAGACGATTAGAATGATAGCTGTGGTCTGAACAGTATGGAATTGCAGCAGCCTCTCCACTTATGTATTTAAAACTTCCTTAAAATTGACCTCTTTGCCCCAGCTTCCTCCGAATATCTGCTTCTTTAGCTCAGCATTGTTTATTTTGTTTGATTGTGCTTTTGTCTCCTGGGATGTTTTTCTGCATTGAAAATGCTCCATCAATGTTAGCTGTTGTGCTGTTACTGAACTCATTTAGTGTGTTTGTACTGTTTACACTCTGTTATCAAGGAATCTTCACACTTTCATGCTCTGTAGCATCGGGGTTGCTTGTAATGAATAATCTCAAATTATTTCCATCCTTACTATCACTCATGTCTATCTTTAGTTTTTCTAACCTATTTTTACTCATTACAAACCGCTCTCACTCACTGAATTTGGAAGGGCAAAACAATTATTCTGCTGTGGATTTAGGCCAAAAATCACACATTGACGGCCTTGCATCTCTCGTATAGTTGTGTGTGTCAATTATGGCTCAGTGGTAGCACTCCTGCCTCTGAGTCAATAGGGGGAGTGCTACACTGTCATAGGTGCCGTCTTTTCAATGTGACCTTAAGCTCAGGATGTGTGGGTCCTCACAGATGCACAGTAGAGATCACTCGGGCTCCATTTAAAGAAGGGTACAGGGACTCCCCCCACCCCTGTCAATAGGTCCCCCCTATTGGCACCCTGTCAATACTTCTCCCTCCATTGATGTAAATAAAACACACTATGTGGGATTTTCCAGCACCTCCTATTGGTGGGATCTTTCGGTCAACACTCCATGGTGGGATGGGCAAGACGTGCAAAATGCTATCGATATCGATGGACCAGAAGATCCTGCCAGTGGCCAATAGTGTGCCACCTCCGCCACTGGAAAACATGCCGGGAGTGAGTGGTGGGGGGAAGGGTGGGTTCCAGGGAGGAGGGGGAGAGTGCGGGGGAGGGGGGAGGGGGGAGAGAGAGTATCCCCGCCCATTATCTGGCCACTGTTGTTGAGGGAGTTTTCTGTGTGCAAAACTGGCTGCTGCATTTCCAACATTATAAACAGTGATTACACTCTGAAAAGCACTTTAAAATTGTGAAAGTTGCTATGTAAATGCAAGTTCTTTCCATATAGGAGTGGATTGGTCGCCAGCCACACATTCTACTGCTGGATGGCACGACGGCACAGTGGTTGGCACTGCTGCCTCACAGCACCAGGAACCCGGGTTCTATTCCAGCCTTTGGTGACTGTCTGTGTGGAGTTTTCACGTTCTCCCCGTGTCTGCATGGGCTTCCTCTGGTTTCCTCCCACAGTCCAAAGATGTGTGGGCTAGGTGCATTGGCCATGTTAAATTGCCCCTTAGTGTTAGGGGGACCAGCAGGATAAATTGGTGGGGTTACAGAGATAGGGCCTGGGTGGGATTGTTGTTGCTGCAGGCTTGATGAGCTGAATGGCCTCCTTCTGCACTGTAGGGATTCTATGATTCTGTGATTCTGATCAAATTCACAACATCAGCATGTGGGATGTTAGTTTTATTTTTCTCTTTTCTTGCAGGGATTTTTGATAACTGCTCCTATTCGCTCAGTGAGAAGGGCTGGATGATTGGCATTCAATCGGTAGAATATTCTGGAAGGAAGGATCCCCGTTTCTTCTTCTCTCTCCGCACAGACCGAGCCAGGAATGCCACCACGGTTTTTGCCCATCGCCGTTACCATGCTAACGCCTGGACTCACCTGGCTGCCTCTTACGATGGCCGGGAGATGAAGCTGTACGTGAACGGGGCCAGAGTTGGTGCGAGTACCGGACAGCTGGGCGATCTGCACAGCACCTTTATGAGTTCCTGTCGGACATTGCTGATTGGGGGGGACAGCTCCGCAGATGGACACAGTTTCCGCGGTTACCTGGCGAGCTTCGCTTTGTGGAAAACTGCAAAGTCTCAAGGAGAATTAATGCAGAGTTATCGTCGCGGTATCCACGCGGGAGATTCCTTTTTGGTCTTAAATACAGACTTCTCTAAAATGGAAGATGAGTGGATACCAGAGAAGGACAGTCATTACCCTAGCTGGGAAGTGATGTTTCTGCCAGGGCCTAAACTGGCCTCTCCTTTCATCCCTCCGCCATGTGGACTGACCGTTTGTGACAATGTTGACATCATCAAGAACTACAACAACTACTGGCCCCTTCGGGATGAGAAGCTGATCCGCTACCAAGTGATCAACGTTCACGACGATAGTCGGCTGAACCCCACCGTCTCGAAGCAGCAGATCGAGCTCCAGCACCAGGCCCTGAACCGGGCCTTCAGCAGGTACAACATAACGTGGGACCTCACCGTCACTGAGGTCCTGAACACCACCATTCGGAACCGAATCATTCTGGTCAACTGTGAGAAGAGCAAGATCGGGAATGACCACTGTGACCCCGAGTGCGACCACCCCTTAACGGGGTACGACGGAGGGGACTGCCGCTTCCTGGGGAGGTGCTATGTTTGGAAGAGGAGGGATGGGGTCTGCAACATGGAATGTAACAATATCCTGGATGACTTTGACGACGGCGACTGCTGCGATCCCACGATTACAGACGTGAGGAAAACATGTTTTGACCCAGACTCTCCAGAAAGGTAGGAATCCCTGTGCTTTTCTTGGCCAATGTATTTGATAGACCACTGCGCGTATTACAGTTCAACATTTGTCATTGTTGGCAACTGCAACTTGTTCAGCATTAAGTACTTCCAAATGAAGTGCAGAATGTTCTAAAAGTAAAAGAGCTGAAACAATATGACTTGGCCTTCATTCCAGAAAAGCAGTGGTGTGAAATTTCCATTTCTCACCTTGTCCATCCTCACGACCCCCTCCAAACCGTGGCAGTTTTTAAAAAGAATCTCTCAGCAGAAGAGAGGAAGCTCTCTCTGACTGGTCTGGGCCGAATTTCAACCTGATTCTCAAAATGCAAGTGTTTCAGCCTGTTGTGGGGAAATTTCAAGAGGTGGCCAATTGTGTATTAAACTAAGACAATTCAAAACTCGCAAGGCAAATATCTCAGTGTAAAAGATGTAACAAATTTATTTAACATAAAACATAAAACAAGACAATACAAACATACAGCTGACTGTAGTCTCACCATGGGTTAAATAGCTCTATGAACAGAGTGACAGAACCTCTCTGGAAGATCTGTAGTACAGAGTCAAATACAGATCAATTATACTTTTTCATGATCAATAATTCTGCCTTTCATTCGCTTAAAATTCATTCCATTTAACAGCTATACATTAATACAAATCTCTGTCAAGTACCTCAACCAACCATAAGATACTTAATAGCATGGTAATATCTTATTCGTCCAACTGATTCTGGACGTAGCCTCCCCTCTTGGCATGAACTGCATCACTGTCACTTGGTAATGGCAGACGCTAGCGCAAAGTCAACATGGAAATTCCCACCGACTCACTGCCAAGTTGAATAGACATGTGTTCCTGTGTCCAGGGTCATATCTATCCTGTGTCTGGGCAGTGAGTGCATCTATTCATTAATGTTACATATTACGTCCTCTCTTAGGAATTCCACCCGATAAGATTTGCTGACTAACCTGTTCCCAGGCCTTTGGCTTTAAACTATTGACTTCTACCACCGTGCCTTTCGGTAACTTTACTTGACTAAAATGTACAATACACTGAAATACATTAAAAATATCAGCATATATATTTAAAAATCATAATTACTTATTTTGATTCCTTTGCTGCATTCACATATGTGTAAGCTGTTTGTGTTAGCTTGCCCAATAATCATTTAACTTTTTACTGATTCCTTGTCCTCCGAAAGACTGCATTCTGCCTATAAATCTTAATAGCTGGTTAGGAATCCCCTTCCACACAGTCCGTCAAAAGATTCATCATGGAATCCCTATAGTGCAGAAGGAGGCTCTTTGGCTCATTGAGTCTGCTCCGACCCTCCAAAAGAGCATTTTAACCCAGGCCCATCCCCTCTGCCCTATCCCCATGACTAATCCATCCAATATAACCTGCACATCTTTGGACAATAAAGGGCAATTTGGCATGGCCAATCCACCTAACCTACACATCTTTGGAATCCATTGAGGTGGTATCTGAGGCATATTTTTATTCTTTCATGTGATGTGGGCATTCCTGGCTGGGCCAGTATTTATTGCTCATTCTGCTCCATCTAAGACAGTTTGTATTAAATTTATTTGGTACATGGCTACCAGATTACCAGAGTGCTCGGGAATGACAGCGGGGCAGGCATTCAACTTGAAGCCCAGTTATAAAGTTGCCAACTCCATTATTGAAATAAAAATTGGGCCGTTTCCATAACCAGGGGCTAGTCTACATTGTTTGGTTGATAAACTGAAAAGCTATTGTGTGAAAATGAGGGTGGCAAGACTGTGGGATGGCTGTGGATCAGGGCAGCCTGATGAAGCAAGGTGAACATTTGGTTAGATTGAGAAGCTGAGGTGAAGAGCTGTATCTATGAGTGCATCACATTACTGAGGCTGAAGTGGGTAGGATCCTACAAGGGTTGAAGCAGAATCTGTCTGTAGATGAACGTGAGAAGCAAGAAGCTTCAGAGCTTTGATGTCCTGTGAAAAAGTGAGTTTGAGTTGGTGCAATGAATCTTCAATTCGAAATAGGATGGAGCAGGCGACTAAAGATGGCATATTTGGGATTTCAGCCTTTCATCCCTGCCTTTGTTACCTCAAGACTTGACGATTCTAATGCCCTCCTCACTCTCCTCCCGTATTCTACTCTCCCTAATCTTGAGTTCATCCAAAACTCTGTCTTAACTTGCAGTAAATGATGTTCAACTATTTGGAGCAGCACGGTGGCACAGTGGTTAGCACTGCTGCCTCACAGCGCCAGGGACCCAGCCTCGGGTCACTGGCTGTGTGGAGTTGCACGTTCTCCCCGTGTCTGCGTGGGTTTCCTCCGGGTGCTCTGGTTTCCTCCCACAGTCTAAAGATGTGCGGGTTAGGTGGATTTGCAATGCTAAATTGACCCTAGTGTCAGGGAGATAAGCAGAATAAATATGCGGGATTATGGGAATAGGGCCTGGGTGGGATTGTGGTCGGTGCAGACTTGATGGGCCGAATGGCCTCCTACTGCACTGTAGGGATTCTATGATTCTATCACCCACTGTGCTCATTGACCTTCACTGGCTCTCGGTTAAGCAAGACCTCATCTTAAAAAAAAATTCTCATTCTTGTTTTCAAATCCCTTCGTGGCTTGAAAGGTCCCTATTTCTCCAGCCCTATAACCCTCCAAGATATCTGCGCTCCTCAAATCGCAACTTCCTTTGCATCTTCAGTTTTAATCACTTCACCCTTGGTGGCCACACCTTTAGCTCCACCTTGTTTTTTTCCCTTTTAAATGCTCCGTAAAGGATATAACTTTGACTAAGCTTTTGATCATCTTCTTATGAAACTCAGAGTCGTATTTTGTTTCATAATATCTCTGTCAAGCACCCTGAGACATGAGTCTCAGGGTGCTATATAAAGCTGAGATATAAATACAAGTTGTTGTTGTTCAGAGAGATAAGAGCATCACACTCATTCATAATGGAAAGTATGTCAACAATATTAATATATTGAGGAGATGATGGTATAATCGCTAGATTATTAATCCAGAAACTCAGCTAATGTTCTGGGGCCCCGGGTTTGAATCTCGCCACAGCAGTTGGTGGAATTCGAATTTAAGTTTAAAAATTTGGAATTAAGAATCTACTGATGATCATGAAACCATTGTCGGAAAAACCCATCTGCTTCACTAATGTCCTTTAGGGAAGGAAATCTGCCATCTTTATCTGGTCTTGCCTACATGTCACTCCAGAGCCACAGAAATGTGGTTGACTCTCAACTGCCTCCAAGGGCAATTAGGGATGGGCAATAAATGCTGGCCAGCCAGTGATGCCCATGTCCCGTAAAAGAGTAAAAAAAATAAACCATAGCGAGATGAGAAAAACCAGAGAATAAAGGTGGCCCAGCAGAGGACCAGATTTTTACTGCATGCTGTCTAGGAGTATGTGTGCTTCTTTTCATTAACCCAAATGAATTAAATCAACAAACTGTGGCATAAATTCAAAATGCAGTTCCTTAAAGGGATAATGCATCAAAGTCAACAGAATCTCAAAGAAAACTTAAAACAACAAAACAAAATGTGATTAAAGGGGTCGGTAAAATACCCCAGTCCCCCTTGGTGCTCACTGGGCACAGGAGGCCTTGATGGCATTGGCAGACACCACTTGCTTCCTTTCCAGGAACATATCCGTGGGAGAAGGGCAAACAGTCGGGACGGATGACTCTCTTGACCTCGACCAATCAATCGCCATCTTGGTTAGGCACAGTAAGAAGTCTCACAACACCAGGTTAAAGTCCAACAGGTTTATTTGGTAGCAAAAGCCACTAGCTTTCAGAGCGCTGCTCCTTCATCAGGTGAGTGGGAGTTCTATTCATAAACAGGGCATACAAAGACACAAACTCAATTTACAAAATAATGGTTGGAATGCGAGTCTTTACAGGTAATCACGTCTTAAAGGTACAGACAATGTGAGTGGAGAGAGCGTTAAGCACAGGTTAAAGAGATGTGTATTGTCTCCAGACAGGACAGTTAGTGAGATTTTGCAAGCCCAGGCAAGTCACTGGGAATTACAGATAGTGTGACATGAACCCAAGATCCTGGTTGAGGCCGTCCTCATGTGTGCGGAACTTGGCTATCAGTCTCTACTCAGTGACTCTGCGTTGTCATGTGTCGTGAAGGCTGCCTTGGAGAACACTTACCCGAAGATCAGAGGCCGAATGCCCGTGACCGCTGAAGTGTTCCCCAACAGGAAGAGAACAGTCTTGCCTGGTGATTGTCGAGCGGTGTTCATTCATCCATTGTCGCAGTGTCTGCATGGTCTCCCCAATGTACCATGCCTCGGGACATCCTTTCCTGCAGCATATCAGGTAGACAACATTGGCCGAGTTGCAAGAGTATGTACCGTGTACCTGGTGGATGGTGTTCTCACGTGAGATGATGGCATCCGTGTCGATGTCATTGATGAAGACTAACATCTCGCCAAGGCCATCCCCACACCCCCACTACTTGCCTTCAAACAACTGCACAACCTCAAACAGACCATTGTCCGCAGCAAACTACCCAGCCTTCAGGAGAACAGTGACCACGACACCACACAACCCTGCCACAGCAACCTCTGCAAGACGTGCCGGATCATCGACACGGATGCCATCATCTCACGTGAGAACACCATCCACCAGGTACACGGTACATACTCTTGCAACTCGGCCAACGTTGTCTATCTGATACGCTGCAGGAAAGGATGTCCCGAGGCATGGTACATTGGGGAAACCATGCTGACGCTACGGCAACGGATGAATGAACACCGCTCGACAATCACCAGGCAAAAGTGTTCTCTTCCTGTTGGGGAACACTTCAGCAGTCACGGGCATTCGGCCTCTGATTTTTGGGTAAGCGTTCTCCAAGGCGGCCTTCACGACACATGACAACGCAGAGTCGCTGAGCAGAGACTGATAGCCAAGTTCCGCACACATGAGGACGGCCTCAACCGGGATCTTGGGTTCATGTCACACTACCTGTAACCCCCACGACTTGCCTGAGCTTGCAAAATCTCACTAACTGTCCTGTCTGGAGACAATACACATCTCTTTAACCTGTGCTTAACGCTCTCTCCACTCACATTGTCTGTACCTTTAAGACTTGATTAGCTGTAAAGACTTGTATTCCAACCATTATTTTGTAAATTGTTTGTGTCTTGTTTATGCCCTGTTTGTGAACAGAACTCCCACTTACCTGACGAAGGGGCAGCGCTCCGAAAGCAAGTGGCTTTTGCTACCAAATAAACCTGTTGGACTTTAACCTGGTGTCGTGAGACTTCTTACTGTGTTTACCCCAGTCCAACGTCGGCATCTCCACATCATCTTGGCTAGGCGCAGGAGGGGATGTGTGTTTGTGAAAATAAACCCAATCCTTGGGAACTTCTTAAATTTAAATGGTTCAAAACGAACTCTAACCATCTTGAACAGTAGAAACATCCCTGACCATTTGGCTCCCACTGCTGTAACTGGCAGGAATTTTCAAAGATTCAAAACAAACCTTGACAGAGCGATCCAAGAAACTGATTCAGAGCAGCTCTGAGGTAGTGACCCGACTTGGACACTGTGGTGCAGTGTCAGGCCAATAATCTTTGATATTTCCATATAATGAAAGGGCTTTTTAGCCTTGAAAGAACTTCCTATGCAAGCATGAAAATATTAAAAGGGATAGAAAGGAGAATTGGAGCATTGCTTTTTTGGTTTAATTGGAAATAGGTCAAAGGGGTGAGGGTCAAAATCGTAGGCCGGAATTTTTTGGCGCCTCTTGCCGATGGAATCCTCCAGCCCTGCCAACCAATAACATTTGAATAGCTCGCCACATCCACCATGGGGGAGCCCACTGCAATGGGGCAGGAAAATTCTACCCATTAAAATGAAGGATTCACATTGGGAAAGATTAATTTCACAAAAAGAGCGATGAACACTTGAAACAGACTTCCATTAGGGCTGTGAAGAAGAAAATCTGAGGCATTCAAGAGGTAAAGACCTGTCGTTGCAGGTTTTCCATTGAGAGGTGGCTGACCTGAAATCGGTTCAGTCTCCTCTCCTTCTTTCTTGTGACAAGGGAGAGCATTCTAGCAAATTTAGCTCTTGCATTTGACAGACTTACATCACAACTTTTACTTTGACACCAAAACATAGAATCTATACAATGCCTTTTGGCCCATCGAGTCTGCACCGACCACAATTCCACCCAGGCCCTATCCCCGTAATCCAATGTGTTTGTCCTGCTAGTCCCCCTGACACTAAGGGGCAATTTACCATGGCCAATCAAACTTTGGAGTGTGGGAGGAAACTGGAGCACCCGGAGGAAACTGGAGCACCCAGAGGAAACCTACGCAGACGTGGGGAGAATGTGCAAACTCCACACGGACAGTGAGCCGAGGCTGGATTCGAACCCTGGTCCCTGGTGCTGCGAGGCAGCAGTTTCTCAGACTGACACTGCACCACATTGCTAATTACTGTGCCACCGTACCACCCTATGTGGGTTCGAGCCCGGTTACAAGCCCAGAATTAGGTGTGTTGCTGACGGAGCGTTGTGTTATTGGAATTGCCATCTTTTACGGACCTGCTCACGCGATTTCTGTTGACATTAAAGATCTCATAGTATATGAGGGAGAGCAAAAGGGTCCACTGGTTTCATGACCTATCTTCCTCTATTAACCAACAACAACCGTCAAATTGATTACTGTTCTCATTGCATCTTGTGATGCACAAAATGGCTGTAATTATATCTAATTGTAATAACTCACTGAATAATACATTGACATTTCGGAGTTGCAATAAGCAAGATTCCCTCTGAATGCAAGTGTTCCTTCACTTTTTGTATGAGAAATTAGTTATGCCTAGTTGTTGAACTGTAAGTAGTGAGATGTCAAAGGAATTATCATAAATATTGGCCTCCTTTTTGAAGATCTAACTTTGGATTTCTGTTTGATGATAAGAATGAACCAAAGGAGGGGTGGGGGGTAAACAGATATTAGCACACACCCTGCTAGGCAAAGGGATACGAATATAATGTGGCAAGCTTTTTGAAGGCCTTTGGTTAATTCAGCCAGATTTAAAACACAGAGAAAAGATATAGGCAGAGATATTTGTTACCATGTAGCAGCTGAAAGCTTAATATTGAATCCTAGAACAGCACCATGTGGCACATAGGCTACATTATTGCATGCACCTATATATGAAACTCGCCAAGTTATGCACAGCAGGTTCCCACAAACAGCAATGTAATAACGGGTGAAATTTTACCACGGGGGTAGGGCTGTAAAACACAGTGAGCCATTCAAATGTCCGTTGACTTCAGCGGGAATGGAAATTCCCGCTGATGGGAATAGTCGTAAAATTCTGCCCAATGATTCGATAATCTGTCTCCGTAATATTGCTCGAGGGATAACTACTGGCCAAGCCACCAGGGAGATCTCCCCCTGCTCATCTTCAAAAGAGTGCGAGGGATCTTTAACGTTCACCTGAGAGGGCAGGTGGTGGTGGTGGTGGGGAGGGCAGGGGTTTGGTTAGAACTCTGACCCTAAAGGAAGGACCTCCACCAGTACAGAAGGTCACCCAGCTGCTCTGCTGAAAGCCTCACTATCTCGATAACCACTGCTGCCAGAAGAATTTGCGGGTTCTTGGCATTTTGCAGGGTCCTGAAGGCAGGGAGCCAGCTGATTTTATTTACTAACGTTCGGTTAAGTACCTGGAGCTGGCCGTGGTGCTGATTAAGTGATCAAGCAGGAGAACCACATTCTTGTTGAGAAATGCTGAGTTTACACACTCAAAGCCCCGTCGACAGCAAATACCCAATCAAAGCAAGGTGGTGGGCCCGCACAGACAAACCGATGCTTCTGTTTGTTGTGGTCCCCTATCCTCTGAGTTACACAATTTACAAGCCATCCATTATAGTTTCAGCTTGCTGTTCAGTTCTAAACAACAACACAAAATGCTTTGACTGTCTTCAAGTCCTCAGTACGATAATTAAGAAAAGAAAGAATTGGCCCTACTTACTGCCTTTCGTCAAATTAAAATGTCCCAAATTGTTTGACTGCTCTTGATGTCTTGTCACTGTTTTCATATAGGAAATGTCACAGTCACACAACATGGTCCCGCAAACAGCAATATGATATTGACCAGGTAATCGGATTTAATGATGTTGGTTGAAGAATAAATATCGGCCTGGACAACAAAGAGATTCGCCCTGCTCTTCATGGGTTCTTTGACCTCTGTCTGAGAGGGCTGGAAGGGCTTTGGTTAAACGTCTTGGAAAGACGGCACCTCTGGCAGTGCAGCCCAGTCTAGGTTTCGTGTACAGGTCTCTGGAGTGGGACTTGAACCCATGACCTCTATCTCCAGGGTGAGGGTGCTACCGCTGAGCTATGACTTACACTAATTTCAATGGCTCTGAAATAAATGGAGGTCGGGTCCACTGAATCAATTTCCCTGCCAGAGTCTTGTTGCAACTCTGCCTGGCTCAAGGCCATTTTGAATGCTTATTGCAGGTTAAAAATAAGTGCAGATCGAAGATTGGGATTGATTTGCAACCAGTGTTCATATCCAGGGAGACTCAATCCTGGGAGGGGAGCTTTGCAAAGTTAACCCTGTACTGCCCAATCTTTTGATGCCAGACACTATACTGTTATTCTTTTACCTAATGTACCTAATGGGCAGCATCACGTTCACTAGGAGTTGGACACAACAATTACTGGAAGTCCTCCATAGATCAGACATCAGCTACAATTCACCCTGAGTGAACCCAGAGTTTTCCCTGTTGGTGTATGCAGCACCTTTCAGGTGGGATTCTCCCACCTTCGGAATTTAAAATTTATGCATCCCAGGATTCACACTGGCCAGCCTGGCTCTATGGAGAAAGGGTGCCCCAATCTCAATGCTGACAGACAGCAACCCCCCTTCCCCTCACAACAGACATGATGACCCCCACTGACAAGAGGAGCACCTGCAACCCCTCAGCACAGAGGGGCATCCTTTCCCCCACCACTGAAGAAACAGGTCACCCCCTCCCCCCCCCCCCCAACACACCATATAGGCATGAAGATGACCCGAACCACTCCCCTCCATGCCCCATCCCCGGCATGAGGCCTCAACTGCCGCCAGATGGTGTCTGCTCAGGAACTCCCTCAGGTCCCTCTTCAGGCCCCCTCCCAAGATCTGTCTGAGCAACCCCCACCTCAGGGATACCCTCAGGTCCCCAGTGCCAACCTTGAACTGCCCCTGGCACCCTGGCAGTGTCACCCTGACCTGACAGCTTATATGCAGAGGGAAAGCAAGGAGGTAAGTGGTGTGCACATGTTCCCCTCAGCTGCTGCCAGGCTGTAGAGGGAAAGTCCCCCAAGAGACCTGGGGAGTGGATGGGTAGGCTCGGCCTGGGGGAAGGGAATCTTGACCTCCGGAATCTTCCCTCGGGATGGGGGCGGGGGGGTGGCGGGGAGTCTAGTGATTGAATTTGTCCTTGTTGCCCTGGGAAAGATGTTGTTCAGTTTTTGGATGGTGAATTCAGACACCGTTCTGCAGTAAGATATTCATTATTGCCTCTGTCCTCTGAAACCTTTGAAGTGCCCTGGTCACTTTGACATAAATGTCCCTTGGACATCTGGAAGCCTTCAAGATCACTGCAGCACTCCATTCCACAATCGGGATTGGCCCAGGTGTTAAAAAAACCCTCTTTTAAGTGCTCTTATAGAAATGACCTGTCAGGATTTCTCGGGAAATGTGCTTTGATGGTCAGTTTCACTGGGGAGTACCCTTTCTTAACATTGGAAGGTGTCTACCCCCCTCGAAATGGTTTGATTGGCAGATATGGATTACCTACCTAATGGCAAAGGGCTTTGTTGTTTCTCTTTCGCTTCATGCTTGAATGCAACTCGAGTGCTTTGTAAACATTGCGGGTAGAAAAGAGGAAGTTAAACCTTGTAAAGTATACAACAAATCAAAGGCTAAATGTTTATATACATTGCAGTTAGGTTTCACGGGGGGGGGGGGGGGGGGGCGGGGGGGGCGGGGTGATGGGGCGGTGGGGATTGGAAGATGGTGGCTGCATCGCGGGAGACCGCTGAATCAGGCTTCCAGCCCACTAATTATGTGTTTATTAACATTTGTGAATATTTCTGGGTGGGAACCTAATCAGGGCGGACAGGGTGGTCTGGGATTATCGCGACCAATTTGTTGTCTGCTAAGAATCCCGTTTTAGGCCTGATGCTTGATTTAACGAGGGGTTGGGATTCCCACCAGGGGCTAGCAGGCCCAGTGAATCCTGGCCATCAGCCTCGGAGAGAGAAACAGGGTTAATGTTTCAGATCAGTGACTTCTGATAAAAGGTCGCCGATCTGCAACATTAACTCTGTTTCTCTCTCTCCACCGATGCTGCCTAACCTGCTGGGTATTTTCAAGATTTTGAGTTGCTATTTCAGATTTTCAATGACTGCGGTATTTAGTTTTTATTTGAATTTCTGGGGGAAAGTTGCTTTGCTACGATCATTTTTAATACCTTCAGGAAGCCTGCAGGATGATCTAGGCCTTTGGCTCTCCTGGTCTATCAAAGCTCCTGAACACATTAGCCAGAACTTCCTCGTGCCCCTCCCCTGGTTAGTC